>NC_091127.1:167265021-167495021 GCF_040183065.1 Periplaneta americana | reverse complement strand
CAATGGAGTTCTACAATATTTGATAGCTAATGGAAATAAAACGTTTGTCTCTAATCCGAATACATTTTACACCACAGAGAAAAGCGTGTTACCTATATGACATGTATAATTTTTGCTGTATATTTATAACTATCTACTTTACTCCTTAAATTCAAGACGGTCATAAAGCAAAAGGTGAGGTCATGCAATACAACGATCTCATGCATTAATACTAACACAGCCTACCAGATCCTCAATCGACATTACAACGCTGGCTTTTGTAAACACAAAAAGACCCAATTATTAGTACGGCTAATAGCAGGTAGCTATATCTACTTTCCTCCGGTTGTTAAAAACTGTGGCCCGTATTTTTTTTCATATAACCCGATATCGTTTATGTATTATCCAGTTCTATTCTGTTTGAACTCCAACGATAGCGGCACGAAACATTCTTGAAAAATCATTCACTTTGGACAACGTTTTCTGATCTATAAGTGATATCGATTTCGACTAAGAAAACCTGTCAAACTGTTCCGAGCACTTCCCAATAATTGACGCATAAATATGCAAGCATGGACACGACATATTAGAGCGATTTAAACATTGAAAACGTTCATTCCATCTGATGTATGTTTTTTCTTCACGAAATTGGCATAATAATGTCCTGTAAATATAAAAAATGAGTATCATAAATGTGGGACATACTTCCTCATTACACGCTTCACAATTATCTAAAAAATTATTTTCTTATCCGTATTAAGAATGGTATTCAGAATTTATAAAACAGTTATATTACCTGTTGTTCTGTATGCCTGTGAAACTTGGACTCTCACTTTGAGAGAGGAACAGAGATTGAGGGTTTTTGAGAATAAGGTTCTTAGGAAAATATTTGGGGCTAAGAGGGATGAAGTTACAGGAGAATGGAGAAAGTTACACAACGCAGAGCTGCACGCATTGCATTCTTCACCTGAATAATTAGGAACATTAAATCCAGACGTTTGAGATGGGCAGGGCATGTAGCACGTATGGGCGAATCCAGAAATGCATATAGAGTGTTAGTTGGGAGGCCAGAGGGGAAAATACCTTTGGGGAGGCCCAGACGTAGATGGGAGGATAATATTAAAATGGATTTGAGGGAGGTGGAATATGATGGTAGAGACTGGATTAATCTTGCTCAGGATAGAGACCAATGGCGGGCTTATGTGAGGGCGGCAATGAACCTCCGGGTTCCTTAAAAGCCAGTAAGTAAGTATTAAGAATGGTATTATCTACAGTCCAAGTGAGATGAGGTTCATGAGAGCAACAGGTGGATATACTCGCTGGGATCACAAAAGAAATGAGGACATAATGCAAGAACTTCAAATAGAACCCATTATGCAGTTCATCAGCAAATATCAACTTCAGTAGAAGGGTCATCTCGAACGAATGGATCGATGCAGAATTGAAAAGTACTGTTTCATTACCATCCGCATGGCAAAAACCTCTAGGTCGTCCGAAGAAGAGATGGACTGAAAATTCTAGTTTGAGACCGTAACAGGCCACTCGGCCTAATACTTGTTAGGAAGGCGATTATATGCAGCGTATTTTCTTAACCCTTAAATTGGGAAAACTTCATTTCTCACACTAGTTTATTAAACCGTGTCGGACTGTAAAGAAAACAACCATCGCAATGACCATATCTGAATTTTACTAAAATTATTAATTGTAATGATTAATTAGATATGTCATTCATTAATCTTGTAAAATTCACAACAAATTTATTATACGTGTTATTATTATTATTATTATTATTATTATTTCCTACGAAAACTGTCTTCTAAAAGTGACGAATAATTTAAAACATGTAAGTTATTTATAATGATTAAACTCAAACCATAACATATGGCAAATCCTCGGCCTCATCTCGCCAAATTCCATCTCGATATCACCAATTGCATTGACGCTAAATAACCCAGTATAACTACGTCGTTAAATAGCCAATTAAACCAAACCAAATTAAGGATCGATGAAACTTCAAGAAAGGGGAAAATTACAGCGAGATATCGATAATAAATTCAATGAGAACGCCTTTTCGTGTCATGAGAAGGCTGTTCAGTAATCTTTATATTTATTTATTTATTTATTTATTTATTTATTTATTTTAGTGCTAGTAAATTTCAAATGAATACCGGTACACGTTAATATAATATAATATAAACTAGCCCACTCCTGAATGAGTAAGAGTCGTCCTCAGGAGGGGATTCCAATAGAGACAAAATAAAATTGAGAGTGGATAAATTACAGATTAAAAAGTGTTGAATATCTTTAAACCCAAACTATAAATCCAATACATTTTTTGTATTAATTTAGAGAGGATTAGTGATTAAAATAATATTACAATAAAATTTGTTTAATAATATAAGACAGGCGGACCAGGAATATTGAACAGATGGACGAAATATATAGAAGAGTTATATGAGACAGGGAATCATCCAGATGACTTGGCTATAGAAGACGAAGCAGCAGAAAAGGAAAAAGGATTTTATATTTCAAGGGATGAAGTTGAACTAGCGCTTAAGGAAATGAAGAATGGGAAAGCAACAGGGGTTGATGGAATCCCCATTGAATTAGTGAAATGCTTGAGTGAAGACAAGAAGCAAATTCTATCATTATGCAACGAAATATATGAGAAAGGTGACTGGCCTGAAGATTTTACGGAGACAGTGTTGCTTCCAATACCGAAGAAAAACAATGCAAAAAAAATGTAATGAGTTCAGGACTATCAGCGTAATATCGCACTTGGCGAAGATTCTTCTGCGAATACTGAATCGACGTTGATATTCTAAGAAGGAAGAACAGTTGGAAGAAGAGCAGTTTGGCTTAAGGAAGGGAAAAGGTACGAGAGATGCAATTGGATTGCTACGAACAATCGGCGAAAGATACATAGAATAACATTTATAACTGGGCGTTAAAGCATAGGATGAAAATAAATGGTTCTAAAAGTAAATCTATAACATTTTGTAAAACCCGAGAGGAAACTAGTCTTAATTACGAATTCAGTGGTGTTGTAATTCGGCAAGAACAATGTTGTAAATACCTAGGAGTGTATTTAAACTCCAAACTTTCTTGGGGAGAGCATGTTGATAATGTTACAGGTTAAGCATGGAGGGCACTTCACTTTATTATGAGAATCTTGATAAAGGCTAGCCCCAAATCGAGGGAAATAGCATATCTAACGTTAGTGCGACCGTTAATGGAATACGGAACTACGTGTTGGGATCCCTATAGAATATATCAGATAAATTCCTTAGAAAGAATCCAGTATAGGGCAGCTAAATTTGTTAAAGGTAAAAGAGAAGATGGGAACGATACGATAAAAGAACTTAAATGGGAAACTTTGGAAAACAGACGTAGGAAAACTAGAATAACATCATTGTATAGAGCACATCTAGGTCAGAAAGCATGGGTAGACATAACGGCTCGGTTAGAAAAGCCAACGTACTATGGTAGGAACGATCATGATTTTAAAATCAAATGTAGGAAACAGAAAACGGATCTAGGTAAATTCTCATTTTTAAATAGAACTATAAATGATTGGAATGACCTACCTGCAGCGGTCTTTGAGGGCTGTCCTTCCTTAAGGAGATTCAAGAAAAATTTAAAAAGTTGTGTATAAAGTGCAAATTAAAATTAAGGTGACATTCAACATTTAATTTTTTAAGGTGACATGTATTTATCTAGCCTGACGAGTTTACTTCCTTGGTTTGAATTGTAAATTATTTAAAAATAGCGTGTAAGAGGGCCTTAGACTAGAAATGTTTAGTTTAAATGTAGTTCTGTTTATAAGTATGCATAAGGATGCAATTATTTGACTTATTTGAACTGTTGTATCAGTGAAGCGAGGTGAGTCAGTGAAGTTATGGTTTTACAGTGCAGTGAACAGTTCCGATCAGTGATAATTTATAGCGTCAATGAAATGTGTTCTATAGTGTCTGTGAAATGTGTTACAGAGTGTCAGTGAAATGTGTGCTAAAGTGTCAGTGAAATGCGTCATAGTGCCACTACAGGGAATGAGATGAGAGTAAAGTGAAAACTATTGAAACTTATGTAGGACCTATACATAATTATGTAGGTTGTGTTGAAAATTAGGTGTTTTATTTTATGTTTTATTATTATTGTGTTAAATTGTATTGTGTATTCTTATTGTATTGTGTATAAAATTGTATATGTATTGTAAATTGTATTATGTATTGTAAATTTTATTGTGTATTGCTTATCATTTTATTGTGTATTGTTAATATTGTATATACCACTGCCTCCGGGTGCTTGCCCACTTGCAGTGTAAATAAATACATACATACATAGAGAAAGACCTGCTCTTGGGCAGAAGATTATGAATGAATGAATCTAGCACCTTGACTCATGCTATGATAAAAAGCTGAATTGATTTTACATTTAGGTTCAGATAAACGCAGAAAATTAATAACAATATAATTATATGAAGCAATGAGCCGGAATAAAAAATTACAAGTGATATGTTCGGTATTGTCTTCCACATATTCCCTAACATTTGAGTATTTGAGACTTTATATAAATCAGTAATGTGTGTTAATTGTTAAATTCTTCTAAATTAATGGTCTTTAGCAATATGGACTATAAATTAGCAATATATTTAATCAAAACATTTCAAATTTCTCATCTCGAGCCTACAGTTGTTTATCTTCAACTCTCTTATGCGAGCTGAATTATTGATACATCGTGCCATGTCTTGTATAAACTACGTATAATGCCGCGAGTATGCTGAAAACAATCCACACGCTGGCCTCTGTGTCCCAAACAGAGGTCTGCATCGGATGTTTTCGCTCGAGCGCCAAGTAGTTCATAGCATAATCCGATAGGTAGCGTACATGCATGATGGGTAAAATTGTCACGAGCGATAAATCCTCGAACGGTATAAGCCGAGCGTTAGACATTCGTTCCTGTTACAGTGATGGACTGTGTAGTAACATCATAGATGTTTATCATTTCAAAACTTTGCAGTGTTATCTATAGATAGATAGCTTTATTGATATTGTTCACAAAAGTACAAAACTTAATAATTTAACAAAAGATCTATATACAAATGTAGTTCTACATAATAAATATACAATTTCCTAAACTAATTAATCTATCGCAAATCTCAATAATTTATTGGTTCAAACTTGCACAGTGTTATCTAACCTCTCCATAGTACAACTACAAAACTTGCTTTCAAATGTAGTATAAATGCTGTAGGTAAATGTCCCCCCCCCACACAGGAGTGATTTTGTTTTTGCCACATCTGATAGATCTTATTGGATGTAAATGTAATTATTATAAAAGGAGAACACAATCACGATAATGCAAGAACTGTATCAAGTTTTCTAGTAATAATAATAATAATAATAATAATAATAATAATAATAATAATAATAATAATAATCTCTAATAATTACTGTATCAATCTTTGCGTCTGTAACAGTTGTGCAGCATGATTATTCGTTTTGTTATATTTTCTGTGACGTTATCTCTGTACTAATATTGTTATTAATCTACTGCTATATCGATAATATTTTGTAAAACGTTTCTACATTGTCGCAGTATATAGGCATATATTATACAGTATATGTGGTAAATCAAATATTGAATAATTATTAATTAGCAATAATAACTGTATATCGAAGTTTTTCATACTATTTTATTTATAACTTCATGTTCCTGTTTTGGTACGTTCCATTGACTGTTCCATTAAACGTTTGTCATAAACGCAGAAAATAAAGCCTTATTTTTACCTTGTGAGCAAAACATATGTGTATCTTATCTGTCGCCTTCCATACAAGATAAGACTTGTCGGTGAGATGACCTTGTACTGTGCTTCTATTTATTACGAGCGTATCACGACCGATCGTATCTCACTCGAGGGTGCGACACTCGACCAAGGTCAAGCGAGCGATTTAACTCTTATGCAGCACTCTGATGATCACAGTCGCTACCAGTGACAAACATATCACAGCGACAAAATCACAGCTCTGTAAATCACACTACATCAATAATTAGAACTCAATAGATCCAATATCAGATATACTGTAGAAGTTGACATGATAGTCAACATGACGCTGAGTTTTTACCTGAAACAACGCAGCATCTAACATGATTATACTGTATGAATTAATTTCGGAAAGAACTATCGTGAATTAAACTTACTTATTGACCGAACAATTCACTCACTCACTCACTCACTCACTCACTCACTCACGATTCATTTGTTTCTCGCTGTAGTCTGTTCATAACTTTAGGACTTAACTGACCATTAAAGGATTTCCGTTAGGTGGTTTAGATGTGACATTTCTGTCAAGTTCTTGACATACTCGGACTTGCGTGTCTAGTCCCTCGCATAAACAAACTAGTACACATGTCTCTCTGTTGTGAAAACGACATGTAAGGTTTACAGTTTGACCTTAACAACACAGACAGAAAACAAACCCTTATCCAGTAATTTAAACTACTATTCCATAAGGTTTAGATCACTTTTACAAGTATGAATATAATATCAAATAGTGATATGTTTGTTTGCCTGAAGTTATTTCAAATAAGCTATTTATTGAAATATTATATTTCCATTATTTTATATCCCGAATTTAAAAGAAAACTTCCAAATTAAACCAAACCCTTTAACTCTATTAAATATAGAATATAATCTAAATTTAACAGAAGAAATACTAAAATCAGAAGTAAACACTGAAATAATGAAACAATTGTCTTTGGAGACAATTAATATTAGGTACCCTCCGCAAAACTGGCTTTATTTATACACCGACGGATCCTTGATCTCCAGGGAACAAGGTGCCGGTGCAGGTGTTACGTGCTGTCTCTTCTCACTTTATAGATCTCTGGGATATGGAACAACAAATTTTGATGGAGGAATCGTTGCAATAAGTGAAAGTCTCAGGAATCTTCTATGCCACATCAATAAATTTAAGAATGCAGTTATATTGTCAGACTCCAAAGCGGCTATTCTATCAATAGTCTCTAAACACACACCTTCATCTCAAACAGCAGAAATAACTAAAATGCTCTCTCAATTAATATCACTCAATAAAAGAATTGTATTCCAATGGATACCATCCCATTGTGGAATCTTGGGAAACGAGAATGCGGATGCATTAGCAAAGAAGGGCAGCACTGCTACTTACAGACCTGTTACTAAATCTATGTAATACTCTGTGAAAAGATTTATTAAATCTACATACTTAGACTTCAACAAACAAAATTTGATAACATCATTTCAAGGGGGAAAAATGGAACTGTCTGCATCATAATCCACAGTTAATTCTCGATTTACCACGAAAATCGTCTGTAGCTGCATTTAGATTGGCAACAGGCCATGATTGTTTGGCCAAACACCTGCATAGAATTGGAATATATCAGTCCCCTAACTGCCCATTGTGCAACTCAGACCAAGAAATGGATTCGGAACACCTCAAAATTTGTGCTTCAGTGGCTGGCCATGATAATATCTTTGAAAAATATTGGAGTGCAAGAGATCAAATGACTTTATTGTCAAACGCCTGGCATTAGAAAACAACAACAACAACATATTTCCATTATTGGGACAATGTCAACAATAATGAAGTCCGATACTTATCAGCAAAAAAGGGAAAATAAAACGCAGATTTATTCAACCACGACAGGAATTAAAAATGAAATGTATTTTGCTTGTTTTTTGTAATCCTATGCGATGTTTATGTTGACCTACGGATAGCGTAACTTAATTTATCTGCTATTAAACACAGTTATACAATTTATCGTGAAGTTAGTAAGTGTTTATAAACTGAGAAAAATGTTATATTATTTTGTTCTGTATCTAAGTAGATCAATACATGTATATGTTTATCATTTATATTTATACAACAAAAAAATTTCTGTCATTCATATTTACGTACGACTTCATAATAAAAAAAAAAACTTCAAAACTAAATTGGCACTTAAATCCATGCCACAAAATTTACTGTAAACAAACAAATTACATATACAGTATAAACGTGGTTATGTAACTCAATATTTGGTAGACTTTCTGTAGCTTTTGTAATTGCTTCTAGTCTCCTGGCATAGACCCTGCAACTGTCTTCAGAAAATGAAGAGGGAGTTTCGTCCATTCCTCTTGCAGAATTGTTTTCAATTAATTTTTGTTTCTTGGTTGCTCTTCCCACTTTTTTTTTTCAATTTCCACAACAAAATCTCAATAGGATTTAGATCCGGAGACAGCGCTGGGGTTTCCAGGAGTCCGGAATTAACGTAGATTAGTTATAATTAAGCTGCGGATTTATGCCTATATGCCTATTTTAATCCTTAACCTGAGGCGGAAGATTTAAGGTTACATATCCATTTTAAGACATTGTGAGTATTATATGCGAAATCTATAGTGCCTATAATTGCCTATTTCACTAGTAAATGCCTATTTGCTTATAAATGCCTAAAGTTGCCTAAATATCCGTATTATATATTATACTTGAATTTACTGACCATTATATCGATATTTTTTGAATCTGTAATTTGTTTCTTTTTTATCTAGAAGAGGGAAGTGATATAGAACTATCGATAATTCTGTGCTTTTCGTTTTACTGCACCAGAGCGCGGAGAAATCGAATAATTTTAAATCAACCAATAAGAAAAAATGTATTTCGAAAGCCGCATGAATCATTGTGGCAGTTGACTAGGGTAGTTGTTTTAAACTGTGTATCCGTTTTGTGAGTTTGTGAATTGAGTATGGAGTTGAGTTTTCTGCTGTAGTACGTGAAGTATACCATGGAGATATGCCAAAGCAAAAGTCATCAGAAGCACTGATTGGAAAATACATTGGCATTACTGTGTTCCCACTGGTTTGGTCACCAGCTGGGATTGGATCCCTGAAGTATTGCCCCATCACTTCATGTGAATTGGAAGGGAGTTTCTCCCAGTTTAAGAACATTCTTACAGACAATAGACATCAGTTCTCATTACAACATTTGGACGAATATTTAATTATTCACTGCCATGATGACATTCCTATAGAAACTAGTGTGTAATGCTACGCTATTGTCATGTTAGCCGTTGAGAATTAGAAATTTGTTAGTGTCTTTTATACAGGGACATCATTTTATTTTTACTTGCATTTTTATTGTACCTGCATTTCTGACTGTACTTCACTCCCTTCACTAATGTCCTTGCTCCCGTCAGACACACAAACTTAAGGCCGCTGTTGCGTTCGAAGTCTTCAAGCAGTGAAGTAAACACTGCAGTGTATAGTGTGTTTCAGAAACATGGTTGCGTTTTCTATAGAAGAAAAAACCTATATTAATAATATCGTACTAAAAAATTATATTCAACAAACGATGAAGTCAATTTCAGAGAATATGATTCAAAATGTTTTTAATAATATGCGTAAAGAATTGAAGCCTGCATTGTAATGAATAGCAACCATTTTCAGCAACTTGTTTAAAAATTCATATTAGCTTATTTTGAATTGAGGTGGCTAGAATCAAAGGTATGCTAGTGACATTTGTAATAACATGAGTTAAGTGCATCCAGTGTAAGCTAAAGTATCTCAAATTTTAGTGGCAAAGGGATATTTTAATCGCATCACACATTAAAATTTAAATAAAAATTTCACCGGTTTTACGAAAACTTAAATATTTAAACCCCATTTTCTCAAAAGTAACTTAAGTGCACTTACAGCCCTTTACTTATGACCCCCTCAATTTAAATGCACTCTCCATATTGTATGTTAACATCAATAATTAATATGCTAAATAAAGTAGACATTACATAACGAACATAGCCGCCTGAAAAGTTGAGTTTTTAGAAAAAAATGTTACTACTCTACTGTATTTTGATAAATTCAGTAAAAGTGGTAATCAAACTGAAAATCGTAATATCGTATTTCCCTACAACATAAATGGATACACTACTTTTCTCTCCTCCTATAGCTAGTAAAATGATTTGTTTACATATTGCACTAGTAACATCAAACTCCTGTAATGGAAGGGGGCAACAGTGTTTCCGAGTATAGCCAGGTTAATGTTTAAAATGTTGGTAAAAATAAAGTGATGTCCCTGTAAATACCTATTTTAGAATTTTGAATGCCTATTTTGCCCGCCTATTTCAACTGTTTTAGTGCCTAAAAATCCAAAGCTTGGTTATAATCCAACTACGTAATATGTATAGTGTGTTTGGAGTTAATATCGTGTTGAAATTTGTGTAATAATATCAAACCCATGTTCTCTGCTCTTTCGTTAAGATTGTTTTAATTTTGAACATGGTAACTACAATTATTTTTTCATTTCTCCCTCTAATTTACGGAGGAGGGATCCAAAGGTTTACACCGCAGCCTGAGGCTTATTGTGCTTACCAATCATGTTCTGTGAATGATACTTGTAGCCGAACGGTCGCGCTCTTCGACAAGTATAGCACGACGTACCCACGTGTGGTGACCTTATGACATCTTATGACATCAACATTCATTCACAGCATTACCCCGCTGCGTTTCATTCCGCAGAGACTTTCTCGTGGTTAGAGCACAGTATTATCTCTGTACAATTTACAAAATTATGTTATGAAGATTCCGAAAGGAACAGTGAGTATCTATATTACAATAATTAAAAACAGATCCCACTTCCGTTCTTGTCATGATTTCGAATTCACGCTAGGGACATCTTATGGTGGTAAGTCCAACTCTCGACACAACACAGGACGAACACAAGACAAAGGACACACACGCACCGAATCCTTATTAAATGTAGATAAATCTTTATTTCCTGCTATTAAAAGAACCTGGGTCCCCTTGATTTGTAACCGGAAACGGAACCACTTAAATAGAGTTCACATACCAGTATTAAATTTCTGACATTTTTTAGAGTAATTACTCTCAAGTACAGTGAGATTACACTTTCTGCCTTCCCATGCAAAAGGTGAACGAAAACGGAAAATAAGATCGCTTTTAAGATATATGAATAATGGAGAAATAAGTATGCGTGTAGAATAAAAAGCCGCCGTGTTCGTGAGGCATTAGATATTCAGCAGGAAGTGGGACTTCAAAATTAAAGATAATTATTTCATATAGCGTCTCTAGAAACGACCAATTTTGACGATGGGACGTCCATTATCATCACCTAGTAACGCTTTGCTACGAATAAAGTAGTGCAAAATTGTACAGTCAGCTGAATTATTAGTTTACGTCAGCCTCGGCGAAAATGTGATCTTGCGCCGAGCCACTGTGTAACCTGCAACGTGCATAGCACCTATGAAGGGAGGCGGACACCCGAAGTGGAAGTGAAGCAACTGTCTGACTTATTAACGGATTTTCATTTTCCTTACGTCAAGCACTTAAATATAGTTTTATACAGTACAAGGCTACAAACTAATGTTTAATACGTGTAACGAAAAAAGAAATTAACAATAAAACATAGGACAAATTATCACAAACTAAAATGAATTGTCTTCAGAATGTCTCTGCGACAGAGTTTCAAAATCAGGAATTATGTCACTTACTGCCAGTCGTAGTTGATCACGAAGGTATTTGTGTGTCAGTTGTGATCTAAATTTGGTTTTTACTGTTTTCATTCTTGAAAATAATTTTTCACAAACGTAAGTTACGGCGAACATGGCTTCAAAAGAGCAAGCGAAAGAACGAAGGTTTGGATATTTATTTATTGGCAAAGATTTGAAAAGTTCAACATTTGCCAAGTCCTTACATCTAGCTTTCATTTGACATCACATAGTAAATCAGTGAGTTTAAATTGAAGATCTAACCGCATTATTCGTACATCTGCTGAAAAAGGGTCGACGTAAAGAGATGATGATGATGATGATGATAATGATAATGATAATGATAATAATAATAATAATAATAATAATAATAATAATAATAATAACAACACTTAACCTTTTAATGTTTCATCAGTAACATGTAGTATAATGCCGTTTTATGTTATACAACCGTTTTCCTCGTAATACTTGTGAACAAATCATACATTTAATATTCTCATCATATTGGCAGCAAAGAAATGCGTCCTCCCATCCTACTTGAAACTTTCGTTTTTGTAGAGGTACATGGTTTCGAGAGAGACATTGCGACGATATGCCACTCGCAGGTCAGAGACAAATACAAATGGAACGGAGTTTGACTCCAGGGTGGGGGTTGTGGGAGGTAGGAAGTGTATAGCTATCATTGCGAGCCACAATGTGCTCGTGAGCCATATTTTCGTCACGGCTGGTTTACGCCAAGGTGTGTTCACTTCAAATTATGTGTTTTTTTTATTATCCAATTTGTTACAACGTCAAGAAGCTATACGAAAGTTACGATGGTGAAGTACCAAAATCTTCAAAAATAATTATAGTAATAATACATAATCCGTGGCATCACAGCCCTTGAAGGGCCCAGACCGACCAGCCGCCTGCTGGCCTCACGTTCACATGCCTAACCAGAGGTGGACGATCATCCAATCAGAATGACGCTAGCCGCGGTGCGGAGTGAGGGGGAAGAAAAGCGATTGTGACTGGGCAGAAGTAAGGAAGCATCTGGAGACCGATTGTTGTGGGTTCCAGAGACTTCACGACGCAGATTTTCGTGGTAAATAAATAACAACGTCAGTTGCCAACGAGAGTCAGTCAGTTAAGGCTGGTTCACAATAAACCGGGAACGAGAATCGGAACGAAAACGAAAACGGTAAAATTTTTAAAATGTGTACATTTAAATGTGAGCATTCACATTTAACGAAAAGCTTGCCGGAGCCCGGGATCAGGAACGGAGAGTTGGCCAAGTTTCAACTTTGGCGTTCACGTTTCCGATCACAGCCCTCTAGATTCATTCTATTGCCATCTAAAAGCTATTTTGTCGTCGTATATTTTGTAACAAGAAGACCGTGACATAACCTATACATTATTTTGTTCTGTGCTGTGCATCATGGAGCAAGGTTTATTTGATGAGATTCTAATATTCAGTGTCGAGGAAAATACTCACGTTTACGATAAGCGGCGCGCCTCGTGTAAAGATGAGAAAATGAAGGAGAATACGTGGTTTTCAATAGCTGTGTCTTTGAACACCGATCGTAAGTGAACCATATTTTATTACTGTATTGGTTGTATTATACACTCCATATTCATGCTTCAATTCAACAACTACTGTTGTGTTCATTTTTATTCTACTACAAATGTTTCTTCTCTAATTATTTTACGTTATGGTAGACTTAAAATAGGTTGTGATAATAGAGATGCATGGGCATATTTATAGTACCGTACCTAATGAAATGTTTCAGTTGAAATTTCGAAGTTCGTTAACCAGTGTTTATGTTGGCTGCCTTGTACTCATGAGAGAATGCCATTGGTTAATTATACACAAATAACATCATAATACGTAATATCGACTTTACATATCGTTATTGACATGCATATCGATATGCATAGTCATCTACGTTCTCGGTTTATTGTGAATCAAAAATGTTCATATTCACGTCCTCTGCTTCTCGTTTTCACTCTGGGTCTCGTTCGCGGTTTATTGAGAACCAGCCTTTAGTCTCCAGTCAGCCTTCAAGTCTTGTCTTGGACAGCGACTCTGGGTTCGACGTGCAGTGAACTTGAATGAGTCCGTAACTGTGGCAGTATCCAGGCGAGTGCGACGTATCCGGAGGCTTGGGTTCGAAGTCCAGGGAACCGCATCTGGAAGGCTTAGGTTCGATGTGTAGTGAACTGTATCTGGAAGGCTTGGGTTCGACGTACAGTGAACTTGAGTGAGTGTGCTAGAAGAACTAGCCAAGGCGAACGAACTGTGAACGAGAGCTGACAGTTTTGTTCTGCACATAGTGCTTTGTGAACATTGGTTGAAATTAGGAGTACATTTTTGTTCTTCTCAATAATACACGTGTATTGTCATTGTCGTCGCGTGGAGTGCAATAACGACTATTGTGTTGCTGTGTTGAGTGGAATACCCTTTGTTGTAGAGTGATTGTTAAGAATAAAAATCACATTGTGACAGGTGTGGTGGTTAAAGCAGAATAAACGTTACAATCAGTGTTACCAAGTCAGCGGTTTTGTAGCTAAATCTGGTGTTTTCAGGACTATGGTCAGCTACAGAATTTTACCGTCAGCGGCTAGCTATTTATTTGGCGTTTTTGATGATTCCGGCAGAGGGAGATGATATTTTTAAGTTTTGTTTCTGTAAAGATGTTATAATTGTTTTTATATGTACTTGCGGATATTAGTTAATCATAAACCAGAGATTAATATGGTACTGTTACAATTTCTCATTGTGCGAGTAGAAAAATATATATAAATGTTTTATGTTAACTCGATTTGGTACAACCACATCCATTTTCTGCCTCATCCATTGTTGTGCAAATAAGGTATGCCACATTCGTTAAACTCTTAGTCTAATCATGTATGCATTGTTTTTGTAAATTAATTGATGAGTTCAATCATAAAGAGTAGATAATGAACTGAATTATTATTTTAATTTATGATAACTTATATTATGATTTATTCATTCATTCATAGTATTCTGCCCGTGGGCAGGTCTTTCACTGCAAATCCAGTATTCTCAAGTCTTCCCTACTTTCTGCCTTCCTCTTTGTCTCCTCATATGATCCATATATCTTAATGTCGTCTTAAATTATATATTATTTAATTTATCATTCCGCATTATAGTTTATGTAACACAGACATACTTAAAACCACTCATTCTTGGCAGGCACGTTTCCAGCTCAGTGTGAAATCAGATTTCGAACGGACTGATTGTGAATGTGATTGTTTCCGAAGTGTCCAGTATATTCTTGATCTACTTCATTCAATTTTGAAGAAATATCACGCGTAAAATTCCACACGTACAAAAGTTTAGAGATGTGTGAAAAAAGAAAACATGCTGTATTGAAAGACTGGATGAAAGAAGTTGCCGGTGGTAGTTGGAAAGCTTGTGGTGTAAGGTGATACCGAATGCAAAATAGTGTAGACTACTGGACTGTACCCGAGCACGAGCATTTGCTCATTTCGGGTATCTATCCAAATGTAAATTCAAATGTAAATTGTAAATAAATTGTAAATTGTAAATGTAAATTGTAATTGTCCATATGATTTTACATAGAATATAGAGCCTACGAAGTGACACACACTTTCCATAATTTAGTCTAAATTTTTATAAAATTCTCCTGTTCCTAAAACTGTATAGTTTGTATTTAAAATTTGGACGTTATGTGTTAAGAAAAATCTGGAGTTTTTAACTAGTTTAGCGATTTTTTTAAGCTTGTGCAGAGGTAAATGGAATTCTGAGTTGGCAACACTGGTTACAATATTTAAAAAGTAAATATTAGATGGGTATAAAGTCGATCTGGTTGGCTAGTTGGTATAGCGCTGGCCTTCTATGACCAAGGTTGCGGGTTCGATCCCGGGCCAGGTCGATGGCATTTAACTGTGCTTAAATGCGACAGGCTCATGTCAGTAGATTTACTGTAATGTAAAAGAACTCCTGCGCGACAAAACTCCGGCACATCCGGCGACGCTGATATAACCTCTGCAGTTGCGAGCGTCGTTAAATAAAACATAACAATAACAATAGATGGGTATAAAAACTTTTCAAGTCCGATTAATCTTCGTGTATTGATTGATTTTCTGTAAATGGAGAGGCCTGACGTAACCATTAAGGTAGTACATGATTTCTCAAAGACAATTAAAGAGTATTAATGCATCCATCTGTGTTACAAGCGAGCGCTAATGAGAGATGATGGATGACTAGCTTCTAGCTTGGCACGAGCTGACATGTGCGGGGTGCAGGTAGTGTTGCTGCTCTCAAGACTGACATCGCTGATGGAAGGAATGGTGTTTTGTTGCCCCTGACCCGATAGTGCGACCCCTCTCGGCAGAGGTCAATAATTGCGTGACGCACGCACACACGCATTGCCGACTTCGCCACGCATTAGTCTTTACTTTGGCTAAAACGCTAAAGCATTCTGAAAGTTCCTTGCACATACTCGTGCATTCGGCCGACACGTAACCACCACACAGCAAATGTAACATGATAGTGCAGGGACATAGCCCGGAATTCCGTCTCAGAACACGGAGCAGTGTTGCCAAGTCAGCGGTTTTCTAGCTAAATCTGGCGTTTTCAGGACTATGGTCAGCTACAGAATTTTACAGTCAGCGGCTAGCTATTTATTTGGCGTTTTTTTTTTATGATTCCAGGCAGAGAGAGATGATACTTTAATTTTTTTTTCTGTAAAGATGTTAATAGTAATATACGTTACAAGAGCGGTATGTTGACGTTTTCATGGTCGAGGAGAAGATTGAAAAACAGAAACGTAGTTGAGCTTTTTTAATTTCCGAGAACATGAAAACAAACATACCGCTCGTGTATCGTACAATATTTTGTGCGAAGATCGTTTATTACATACCTGAAAGACGAATTTCTAATTAGTTGCAATGAAATCTCCATCTTGGTTTCTGTTTAATGACGCTAACTTCGGAACACCAAAATATCTTTCTTCATTTCTGTGTTTACTATACTCCAGCAGGCCGAGATATACGTCTGTCTTTTCTTTCCCCAGTCTATAAATGCGAACTTAAAACAAACGGAAAGGTTATGTAATGATTTATTTTTCATTTTAATATTTTAACAATATTATTTATATAACATATTGCAGTAATAACATCGGCAACTGGAATCTTGTTGATTTTTTCACGGCTTCCTTAATGTTACTTGTATCAGGAATGCAATAAGTTTCGTGGAGTAGTAGACTTTACTTAATTTTTGCATGTATTTAAAAACAATAATTAACATTGCAATTTAGGTGAAATTGCAGTGGTAAGTTTCCAATTTATAATTATTACTACGTTAAACGTCTCTAAAAATAATATGTCAAAAGCCTAAAGCAGTAAAATGAATGTCGCGCTTAAGCGGTAAGAAGAGGGAAATTGTTATGTGTGTTAGGTTGGGAATACTGAATGTGGTATTTCACACTTACCGCGTATTGGTTCTGTGCGGAAAACAAGCAAATACGCACGATCTCGCACAAAATTTTTTATATGTACTTGGGAACAAAGTTAGTTAAACATAAATTAGAGTTTAATATGGTATTAACACACTTTTTAATTGGGCGAGTATACAAAACAACGTTTTACGTGAACTCGATTTGGTGCAACCACGTCCATTTCCTGCTGCATCCATTGTTGTTGTACAAATTAGGTATTCCGCATTCTTTAACCTCTTAATCTAATGTATGCATTGTTTTCGTAAATGGATTGTTGTATTTAATCATAAAGAATAGATAATGAACTGAATTATTATTTTCATTTATAAAATATGACATTTATTTAATTTATAATTCCGTATTATAATTTATGTAACACAGATATACTTAAAACCAGACTCAATGTTAGCAGACACGTCTCCAGCTCAGTGTGAAATCAGATTTCGAACCGAATGGTGTCACTGTGAATGTGATTATTTCCGAAGTGTCTAGTATATTCTTGATCTGCTTCATTCAAATTTGAAGAAATATGCCGCATGAAACTCCATACGTACAAAAGTTTAGAGATATGTGAGAAAAAAAAAAAAAACATAATGTGTTGAAAGACTCGGTGGAAGAAGTTACAGGTGATATTTCGAAAGCTCGATGTAAATGGTGTACAAGATGATATTAAATGCAAATTATTTAGATTTAATTACCCATACTAATAATTATACACACAAAAAAGAATACCGAGTGTTTTTCTGTTCTTCGACAACATAATATTGCCAATCACAACAAGCTTCTGGGTAGAGGTGAGTGTTATTTCACTTCCTAGAGTATTATAATTTTTTTTAAAATTTGAAACCTAAAATTCTCCAGTTCCTAAAACTATATAGTTTGTGTTTCAAATTTGAAATTATGTGTTAAGAAAAATCTGGAGTGTTTTAACTACAGTTTAGCGGATATTTTTAGCTTATACAGCGATAAATGGAATTCTGAGTTGGCAACACTGACACGGAGACTAGCAGACAAAGATACCTACGAGATTTCCATATAGAGTGACCATATGTCCCGATTAATCGGGATTGTTCTGCTTTTCAGCCTTGAAAAACCTGTCCCGACTTTCTTTTTCAATAAATAGGCTTTTGTCCCGAATTTTGGAGTAACCTTGCGAGTTATAAACTTTTTACAAGTGTGCCGACAAATTTTTACCTATAATACTTTCATACTGTCAACATGGAAGATATTTTTCTATGCTATAGAGTATAGAGTCCCTACCTACTAATTACAGCAATTTTTAGGTTGGTAAACCTGTTTTGTTTATCGATAGAACAATACTATTCGAGATTTCTTTACCTTTTTTTGTTCAGTTGCCACGTTCAGCTAGGGTTTTAATCGATTTAATGCGTGTTTATAGTGGACATTAAAACTGTGTTTAACTCCTTACAACAATGCCAAAGAAGCTTCTGATAGAAAAAGGAGCATTTTCTGTGGACCTCTGGAAAAATAACTAAGGAAGAGACTAGTGAAGTGCTTTGTATGAAGTGTGACATTGTATGGGGCAGAAACATGGATATTACGACAAAGTGAAGAGAAGCGAATAGAAGAATTTGAAATGTGGATATGGCGAAGAATGGAGCGTGTGAAGTGGACAGACAGAATAAGAAATGAAGCTTTACTGGAAAGAGTGGGTGAAGAAAGAATGTTGCTGAAACTGACCAGGAAGAGGAAAAGGAATTGGATGCGTCACTGGTTGAGAAGAAACTGCCTTCTGAAGGATGCACTGGAAGGAATGGTGAACGGGATAAGAGTTCGGGGCAGAAGAAGATATCAGATGATTACTTACTTACTTACTGGCTTTTAAGGAACCCGAAGGTTCATTGCCGCCCTCACATAAGCCCGCCATTGGTCCCTATCCTGAGCAAGATTAATCCATTCTCTATCATCATATCCCACCTCCCTCAAATCCATTTTAATATTATCCTCCCATCTACGTCTCGGCCTCCCTAAAGGCCTTTTTCCCTCCGGCCTCTCAAATAACACTCTATATGCATTTCTGGATTCGCCCATACATGCTACATGCCCTGCCCATCTCAAACGTCTGGATTTAATGTTCCTAATTATGTCAGGTGGAGAATACAATGCGTGCAGTTCTGTGTTGTGTAACTTTCTCCATTCTCCTGTAACTTCATCCTTCTTAGCCCCAAATATTTTCCTAAGCACCTTATTCTCAAACACCCTTAACCTATGTTTCTCTCTCGAAGTGAGAGTTCAAGTTTCACAACCATAAAGAACAACCGGTAATATAACTGTTTTATAAATTCTAACTTTCAGATTTTTTGACAGCAGACTGGATGATAAAAGCTTCTCAACCGAATAATAACAGGCATTTCCCATATTTATTCTGTCTTTAATTTCCTCCCGAGTATCATTTATATTTGTTACTGTTGCTCCCAGGTATTTGAATTTTTCCACCTCTTCAAAGGATAAATTTCCAATTTTTATATTTCCATTTCGTACAATATTCCCCTCACGAGACATAATCATATACTTCGTCTTTTCGGGATTTATTTCCAAACCTATCTCTTTACTTGCTTCAAGTAAAATTCCCGTATTTTCCCTAATCGTTTGTAGAGTTTCTCCTAACATACATACATCGTATTCACGTCAACCGCATAGACAAGAAACTGATGTAACCTGTTTAATTCCAAGCCCTCTCTGTTATCCTGGACTTTTCTAATGTCATACTCTAGAGCAAAGTTAAAAAGTAAAGGTGATAGTGCATCTCCTTGCTTTAGCCCACAGTGAATTGGAAACGCATCTGGCAGGAGATATCAGATGATAGACGACATTAAGATATATGGATCATATGAGGAAACGAAGAGGAAGGCAGAAAATAGGGAAGATTGGAGAAAGCTGAGTTTGCAGTGAAAGACCTGCTCTTGGAGAGAACACCAAATGAATGAATGAATCCAGTATGGTACATTCAGAAGCACTCAACGTTTGCAAGAAGCTTAAACATTCCATTTAAACGAGGAGAGGAGAGGAGAGGAGAGAAACGTTTCTACATACATGACATATAAACCCACGAGGAAATCGGAGCTTTTTCATGAAAACTCTGACATTTTCTATCCTTATAATTCTAATAAAAATAATATATTATCTCTTTTCCATATCTTTTTCGTTAAATAATATATCTGTAACTATAAACTTATTCGATTCTAATAAGGGAGTATATTGGTTATTTCCCTTCGACAGTGGATTTGTATTTATTCAATTCCTTGTATTTGTTGCACGCTGCCACAGGTCACGACCTTTCAGCAAACTAAACTCTCATCTATACTAATTAGCAGATATATCAACGTTCTACATTTCTACAGCGTGTCTACGGTGCTGTCGCGAATATTTGAAACGGCGGACGAAACGAATGGAAAAGCTGCTATTATACAGTCATGTATTCTAGTCGTGGTAATTATGTCGCCTATCTCTTACAACTCAACTGCTACAACTCTCTCTAATTATTCATACCCAGTATGCCGTGGAAGATGGAATTGAAGCGGGGAGTTGGACGAAAATGAAGTGCTGGAAACCACATATGTAAAAAAACACACCGAGAAGACAATCATGCGGTTAGCAGAATACAAATAATGAACTCTTGACATTCTTTTGCTCGCCATACCAGTGCGGCATGTTTATTCTTCTCTGCACGTTGAAGTGAACAATAAAACACAATGGAGAACGAGCTGACATGCAATGCCACAATGAGTCACAATCAGTTCGCCATTTATAGTCAAGACTATTTCTAAATGCACTTCATTCATGCGAGTGACGAAGGGCATCATACTCTAGTTGAAACCAGCAATTGAAGGCACGAGGTCTGCTAAAACACGATTTTATTCAGCACGGCCATTCATTTTAAACTGGCAAGAATTTCAGAATTGTTAGTAAAAGTTACTGAAATGTCTAAAATTCACAATTTTTTACCTAGAGAGTTGAAATTTTTATTGATTATGCATATTAATATCATAATCACACATTGTAAATTTCAATATTTTCTCATACGAACTTAAAAAATTAAACTTGTTTTTTTTATTTTCTTAGTGAAAATCATTCTTATATTTTTCAGGAGATGAAAATGAAGTTTTAAAATGATCGTGTAAATTAGTATATACAGATATGTAGAGTAACAATGACATTTTACATACAATTGGGAAGGTATAGAGTTACAATGATAGTACTGGAAGAAAAAGAAACAATTTAAGACCATATTAACTAGGATAACTCAAAACCATAAGAAAATTGAGTTACAATGTTAGTACTTGAAAGGGTCGAATATAAAATATATATATATATATATATATAATTTTTATTTATTTATTTTTCTTAAAGGTTACACTGCATATTGTGCAATGGAGCATTACTGATGCCCTACTGAAATTTGTTTATTACTAAAAAAAAAATTATAATTTCTTCAATGTTCAAACATTAAAAAAAAATTCTGCTTTACATATAATTCTCTAGCAATAAAACTATGCTGAATATAAATAAGGATTAATTGTTTGGCCCTACAGAATATATTTGTACGGTAACAATGATTATTAGAGGACAAAAATTCGCTCCGGGCGCTGGGGATCGAACCCGGGTCCTTCGTTCTATGTCCCAAGTGCCTGACTCCAAGTTCGACATACGGTACCAGTATATACAGTATATTATATTAAGTCAACTGCCATTACACAACGAGCGCACCCAATAATGTTTATATCCATAAACGCTCCATACTGGCCTAAAACAAGTTACAATAATAGTTAAAAATACGTTTGTGCGAGATCGTGCGTATTTGCTTGTTTTCCGCACAGAACCAATACGCGGTAAATGTGAAATACCACATTCAGTATTCCCAACGTAACACACATAACAATTTCCCTCTTCTTACCGCTTAAGCGCGACATTCATTTTACTGCTTTAGGCTTTTAACATATTATATTTAGAGACGTTTAACATAGTAATAATTATAAATTGGAAACTTACCACTGCAATTTCACCTAAATTGCAATGTTAATTATTGTTTTTAAATATTTGCAAAAATTAAGTAAAGTCTACTACTCCACGAAACTTATTGCATTCCTGATACAAGTAACATTATGGAAGCTTTGAAACGAGATTCCAGATGCGGATGTTATTACTGCAATATGTTATATAAATAATATTGTTAAAATATTAAAATGAAAAATAAATCATTACATAACCTTACCGTTTGTTTTAAGTTCGCATTTATAGACTGGGGAAAAAAAGACAGACATATATCACGGCCTGCTGGAGTATAGTAAACACAGAAAACATTTTACAACAACAATGTTGAAGAAAGATATTTTGGTGTTCCGAAGTTAGCGTCATTAATCAGAAACCAACATGGAGATTTCATTGCAACTAATTAGAAATTCGTCTTTCAGGTATGTAATAAACGATCTTCGCACAAAATGATGTACGATACACGAGCGGTATGTTTGTTTTCATGTTCTCGGAAATTAAAAAAGCTCAACTACGTTTCGCTTTTTCAATCTTTTATCTTTTCCTCGAACATGAAAACGTCAACATACCGCTCTTGTAACGTATATTACTATTTCTGATAAATCTGAAATGTGCAGCTTCATTATTTTAAAGAAGTTCCCAAAATTATGGAAAATTCACGATAAAAAAGTCCATCTTTGTACCCATCCAAATAGTGTATAATCTTTCAAATTTTAATGCAAAATGTTTGCAAGTTAAGGCTGGTTCACAATAAACCGGGAACGAGAACCAGAGTCAAAACGAGAAGCAGAGAACGTGAATATCAAAATTTTTGATTCACAATAAACCGAGAACGTAGACGACTATGCATATCGATATGCATGTCAATAACGATATGTAAAGTCGATATTACGCATTCTGATGTTATTTGTGTATAATTGACCCATGGCGTCGTTCTCTCATGAGCAGCCAACATAAACACAGGTTAACCAACTTCAAAATTTAAAAGGTACTATAAATATGCCCATGCATCTTTATGATCACAACCTATTTTAAGTCTACCATAACGTAAAATAATTAGAGAAGAAACATTTGTAACAGAACAAAAATGAACACAACAGTAGTTATTGAATTGAAGTATGAATATGTAGTGTGTAATACAACCAATACAGTAATAAAATATGATTCACTCACGATCGGTGTTCAAAGACGCAGCTATTGAAAGCCACGTATTTTCCTTCATTTTCTCATTTTTATACGAGGCGCGCCGCTTATCGTAAACGTGAGGATTTTCCTCAACACTCAATATTAGAATCTCATCAAATAAAACTTGCTCCATGATGCACAGCACAGAACAAAATAATGCATAGGTTATGTCACGGTCTTCTCGCTACAAAATATACGACGACAAAATAGCTTTTAGATGGCAACAGAATGAATCTAGTGGGCTGTGATCGGAAACGTGAACGCCAAAGTTGAAACTTGGCCAACTCTCCGTTCCCGATCCCGGGCTCCGGCAAGCTTTTCGTTAATTGTGAATGCTCACATTTAAATGTACACATTTTAATAATTTTACCGTTTTCGTTTTCGTTCCGATTCTCGTTTCCGGTTTATTGTGAACCAGCCTTTAGTTTCATTAAATAAAGCGTGTGAAGAAATAAAGCGAACATCGGAAATATAAATTATTATAGACCATAATGAATGTTTTCATGCCTCAGTTATGATGCTCATCTTTCTGCAGCTGTAAGTTTTTAAATGCATACAACAGGTTGGAATTGGAGATATTATCGCATGATAGTATTATTAATTATTCGAATTAATAAAGTTAGGCACTTTCACAAGATTTTTTAAGATGGTTATTTAACGACGCTGTATCAACTACGAGGTTATTTAGCGTCGATGAGATTAGTGATAGCGAGATGGTATTTGGCGAGATGAGGCCGAGGACTCGCCATAGATTACCTGGCATTTACTTTACAGTTGGGGAAAACCTCGGAAAGAACCTAACTAGGAAATCAGCCCAAGCGGGGATCGAACCAGCGCCCGAGCGCAACTTCAGACCGGCAGGCAAGCGCTTTAACCGACTGAGCCACGCCGGTGGTCCCCAAGATTTTTACTCGGTGAATATCTTCAGAAGAATTTCTTAAAAGCAGAAAAAAATAATAATTCGGCACACTTATTTCGTAAATGAATGTAACAGCAATTCATTTGCACTACGTTTACGTGTCGCTTCGGTCTGTAATCGATTTGGACAAGATACTAGGACGTAACAGCTTAATTGAAAAGCATTAAAGTTGTGTACTCAGATGGAAAGCTGCAGGACCAAACCGAAGTCGTGGGAACCAACAGGTGGCGCCGCTCGGAGCCAGGTGAATAGCGTCGTTCTTGACGTGCACTGTAAACCGATTTCCATATCAGAATTAATTCTCACAGATGAGTGCGTAAATCTAAACGATACTTCCTGAATTATTCCGTCAATAACCCAGCTAAATTTAAACATGAGAGCGGTATAAAAGTAGAAGAATAAACTACATCCTTGAAGACAACATTACACTTTACAAATTACTCTTCAAGGAACGACCACTCATATAAATTGAGGGAAAGAAGACAGAGGACGGACACTGGAAAGTTTTCTTTTCTCAATCGTACTATCAGGGACTGGAATGCTTTACCTGCAGACTTACTAAAGGCTTTACTAACAACCAAAAATGTTTTTAAAAATAGGCTTAAGGACTTTACTAATAGACGGTAGTATATTATACACTGTACTTAAAGGGTGTAATTGATATTCTGTTATTGAAGTGTTGTATCAGTGAAGAATTATGTTGTGTCAGTGAAGTGTGTTGTGTCAGTGAAGTGTGGGTTAGAGTTCGAACTTAGTTTTAAGATACAAATTAGATTTACTTTAAATGTTATTTTAAGTGATAGTGCTTCATTTAATTTAGGTTGCTCCCTATTATTATTATTATTATTATTATTATTATTATTATTATTATTATTATTATTATTATTATTATTAATTATTGTTAGTATTAATTATTAATATTATTAATTATATTTTTATTAATTGTGTTTATTATTGTCTTTAATGAGAGTAATTAGTTACCACTGCCACCGGGTAGATATCCATTGCAGTGTGAATAAATACATGTATACATACATACATACATACATACATACATACATACATACATACATACATACATACATACATACATACATACATACATATATACACTATGTACTCGCTTCTAATATAATCACTATGTAATAGTGGAACTGAAGCTGTGTTGGAAAGAATGGGTGAAGAAAGAATGATGCTGAAACTGATCAATACAATGCTACACTCCACACAAAGCACTTCACTACTCTCTTCCTTAGTTATTTCTTCAGAGGTCCGCAGAAGATGCTTCTTTTTCTATTAAAAGCTTCCTTTGCCATTCCTATGCTCCTTTTGACTTCCTGACAGCAGCTCATGTTACTGCTTATAGTACACCCCAAGTATTTGAAGGAGTCCACTTGCTCTACTGTCTCATTTAGAATTATCCACTAACTTCTAAAGTTCTATATAAGCTAAATTAATCTACTGACTTTCTATATACACTGAACTGATCTGTTGCATTACTATATATAGCTATTGAATTTATCCACTGAAGTTCAAAATACAGATTCGATAAACTAAAATTCTATAAACACGTGCACTGAATTTATCCACTAAACTTCTAAAGTTCTATATAAGCTAAATTAATCTACTGAGTTCCTATATACACTGAACTGATCTGTTGCATTACTATATAGACTATACTGAATTTATCCACTGAAGTTCAAAACACAGATTCGATACACTAAAATTCTATATACACGTACACTGAATTTATCCACTAAACTTCTAAAGTTCTATATAAGCTAAATTAATCTACTGAGTTCCTATATACACTGAACTGATCTGTTGCATTACTATATATACTTACTGAATTTATCCACTGAAGTTCAAAATACAGATTCGATACACTAAAATTCTATATACACGTACATTGAATTTATCCACTAGACTTCTAAAGTTCTATACAAGCTAAATTAATCTACTGACTTTCTATATACACTGAACTGATCTGTTGCATTAATATATATATATATATATATATATATATATATATATATACTGAATTTATCCACTGAAGTTCAAAATAGAGATTCGATACACTAAAATTCTATATACACGTACACTGAATTTATCCACTAAACTTCTAAAGTTCTATATAGGCTAAATAATCGCACAAGAATGAATACAAAACAAATCAAGGATCCCAGTCCCTGAAATAGATGATGATGATGATGATGATGATGATGATGATGATGATGATGGTTCCCCCTCTAAAACTACCACTTTATTAAGTTAAAATACTAGAAATTCAATGAAGAATTATCTGTACTTTCAGCAGCCAAAAGAAACAAGAGAAATAATATAAGACATTGCCGTCATATTTTAGAAGGAAGTACAAAGCTTAGGACTGTGAAATCTTACAAGTTATAAATAATTCATTTAATTCCTACAGAACTGTCTGGAACCACCGAATAGTTTATATTATTCAAAAGAAAGAGATGAAATATTTCATGTGATTTTGGATACGCGGTCAATGGAAGGTTAAAGGAGAGAGTTTGTATCAATACACGGAAAGCTATTCCTGGCCGTCTGAATGACAACCGTTTCCAATATAGACAGAACCCGATCTATTTATGTATTATGGAATAGCAAAAGACACGCATTCATTCTCGATACGGGCTTCAACCCTAATTTGATACAGAGTATTGCCATGCAACAAACATGCGATCTTTCAATGTACAAAAGAAGGATGAAGCGTAGCGCTTTCATTATTATCGCATGAAAATTTCATTATGTTACGAAAAATATCCATTCTTATTATCATGTTATGTGTTGCCACTTTTTGAATAGAAAATAATAAATAATTCGTATGCGTTCTTACTATAAAACACCGGCACTGACTGAATATCTACTTACAAGGGACATCATTTTATTTTTACTAACACTTCTAACATTGACCTGGCTATACCCATGGATTAACGGTTCATAATCGAAAACACCGTTTGATACCCCCTTCCACGACTGGAGTTCGATGATACTGGCGTAAAGTACAAACAAATCACTTTAGTAGGTATAGGAGGAAAGGAAAGTAGTTCATCAATTTATATAAACTAGGAAATATCGTGATTTTGAGTTTGATAATTTTCATTAGGTTTCTGTTTAACCAAAATACAGTACTGTATTAACAATAAGTGTTTTTTTTTTCCTCACGACCTCAGCTATCCATTCGGACGTATTCATTATGCAGTGTGCATTATACTGTCTACAGCACATTAACGTACAATATAGAGAATGAAGTTAAATTGAAAAATAATCATAAGTGAAAAATTTCAATTATCTGGGTTGTGAAATATTTTATCAAAATGAAAAAGATGTGAACAAGAAAATTAACAAATTTACACAAATTCTAGGAATAATAAACAATGCATTAAAAGCTAAATTAGTACAAAAATCTACAAGAATAAAAATATATAATACACTAGCATTACGAACCCTTTTATACGGAAGCGAAATTTGGTCACTAAAGAAAAAAGACGTGAACAGAATCAAAGCAACGGAAATGAAATTTTTGAGGAGGACAGCAGGATATACTCTTTTAGACCGAAAAAGGAATGAAGAAATTTTAGAACAATTAGAAGTAGAGTCAGTAGAAGAAAAAATCAGCAGATACAAATTCAATTGGCTAGATCATGTAAGAAGAATGGAAAATTCAAGAATCCCAAAAATTATGATACAGTATAAACCTAGAGGACATCGTCGACCAGGAAGACCTTTAAGAAGACTGCTACATGGGGCCGAAACAGGTCTACAGAGGCCTAATTCGTGAAGGATGATGATGATGATGATGATCATAATATGGATATTTAAACACATTTTTGGTAATGGTGGCCGTTCATTTCGACACAGGCTTATTTGCATATTATCGCACTATAGACTATTGTACCTAATTCCAATTACCAGTTTCGTCCTTGGTACTAGTAGCTCATGTTGAAATAATTCTGTACCTGCTCTATAAAAGAGTACCTTACGTACTGAAAAATTCAATCTTCACTTCTGCCCGATCCGAAAAGATAAACTTACTCAGACATGCTATCTATTGCCCATCCAAGTGGTTTTGTCACAGGGTCGTAGAAAGGGGAGAAATCACGTGACAGTTAATTATTAATTACTTAACGAAGCCCTTTTATTTAAGTTATTTTAAACAGTTTTATAATAATTCCAATTCCTAATAGAAATTAATGTTTTCAGAAAAGAGCTAAGACTGCCCAACCACTAGCCTTTACAGAGGGGCGAGCAGAAGCTGATGGGGGGGAAAATCGGGATGCGACGTAGGCAAATGGACGACAGTACCTGTGCGAAAATATGATTCAATATTGAAAGCTCTTTCGTCACTGAGAGACGCGAACATATTTCTGGAACGTACTGTACTCAGTAACTCAGTACTGTTTACTGACTTTGACTGCATACGCGGCCTTGGTTCTGTGTGGAGGACGGTTGGGAGTTTAGTAGTAGAGGGGGTGGGAGTGAAGTACATTCAAAAACTCAGGTACAATAAAAGTTGAAGTAAAAATAAAATGATGTTCCTGTGCAAGAGAGTTTTTACACTTTCTGAAATTGAATTCAGAGATTGGTATTTTACATTAACTTCGCATATAATTTAATATGTGACTTTAAAAATTACTACAAGATATGTGATTTTTCCATTCACCTCATTGTCACTCTTTTTCCTTTTGTTTCATCCTACTGATAATTTTCTTACTTCTTGTTCTTTACTTAATTTTGTGACACTTTGTACAGGATGTCTGTAAACTTTAGGATCAAAATTATACTGATGGTATAGAGGACTCTAAACTGAGCATTTTTACATAAGGAACCAGTTGTCGGAAAAATACACCGTGTCCATAAATTATCTTTACAACTTCAGACGTAAATAACTAAATAAAGAAACGAGGTATCTCAGTTCGGTTTTTTTCATGTGAAAGAGAATCTCTCAAAGTTTAGTTTTTACCTCCTCAATGCACTTCTATTTTTGCCCCCTTGTTGCCCTTAGGATATCAAAGCGATAATCGATTTCCTGCCTTGCCCGCTGTAGTACCTCCACAGTAACTGATGCTATGGCGTCTTGAATTCTTTGTCGTAGGACTTGAATATTGGGAACTGGCTCTGGGACACAATATTCTTTGTATAACCCCACAAAAAGAAATCCAAGGAGGTTATGTCGGATGATCATGGCGACCAAGGGAGTGGGCCATCCCTCCCTCCATTGTGAAATTATTTGCAGTAATTACCGTTCATTTTTTCTTTCTCTACTGTATACTAGCTCACACGTTCCTTCCATTCTTTATGTGTATGCATGTATTTATTCACACTGCAAATAGGTAAATGGCAGTGAATAATGACAATTAATAATAAATACAAGTAATAATACATTAATAATACTAATAATAATTAATACTAATAATAATAATAATAATAATAATAATAATAATAATATTATTATTATTATTATTATTATTATTATTATTATTATTATTATTATTATATTAATAAGGAGCATCCTAAATTAATTAATGAACTACGATCACTTAAAATAACATTTAAAGTAAATCTAATTTGTATTTTAACTCTAAGTTCGAATTTAAACCCACGAGTATGATATGTTCATACCTGCACATCTATCTTTCAGCACTACACACATTTCGCTGTCAACTCACTCACTGCACTGGAACTACGACACATTTCACTAACACTCCAAAAACATTTCACTGTTCAAATACTTTGCACTGCCACTATAAACTATAAAACTTCACTGACACAACACATTTCTTCACTGATACAACACTTCAAATAACAAAACATCAATTACATACTTTAAATAGTGTGCATACTATACTACCGTCTAGTAGTAAAGTCCTTAAGCCTTTTTTTAAATACATTTTTGGTTATTGCTAAAGCCTTTATTAAGTCTGCAGGTAAAGAATTCCAGTCCCTGATAGTACGACTGAGAAAAGAAAACTTTCCATGTCCGTCCTCTGTCTTCTTTCCCTTAATTTTTGTGAGCGGCTGCAAACTATTTTTCATTTCTCTCCAGGCAGGCTCACCTCTGCATGTTTTGAACATTGCGCATAATCGAATTCGCGTTCTCCTGTCCGTGAGTGTGTCCCATTTTAATGTTGAATTATTACGACAATGCTTGAGAGCCCGTTTTTGAATCTTTCCCAATGTCTTAATATGTTTTATTCTGTAAGGATCCCAACATACAGTACCATATTCCATTACTGGACGAACTAGGGACATATGTTATTTCATTTCTGAGAACGAGTTCTCAACTGGAAGTGTAATCTCCCACGTTTTGATTTTGCCGGTTCACTTGCACCGGCCGACTATTAAATTATCAGTGAATGATATCGTATGTTATATCAGTAATTAAAAATTAATTATTTTCCCACTTGTATCAGTGCTTCTAGGTAATAACTATACGTAGTTCTGATAATTCTACATTTATTCCTAATATGTAACACATTTATCTCTCTCTCTCTTGCGACAGTACAATATAAACTGGTTGAACATTCACAGCGTTTTGAAGTTCTGAAAATACACTTTTTATTTCAGTGTCGTATAACTCGGTTTATTTTAAGAATAACTTCTCACACGAAACGCTAAAATTGTAGTCGTAGGTGATAATGAGATTAATAAAGTTGCGAATTTTGTAAAGTTCATATTATCTTACTTTATATACTTTACGATAGCCACAAACAACTGACAATTTATTATACCGACGAAGTTAAAAATAAACCATTTCACATCTTATCACTTCTCGAAGTTGCACTGACGCATGGCATTTATCGGTGACAGTAAACATTTCAGGAGTGTAACGTAGGGGTTGACGTAGGTCTAAAATATCTTTTCACAATTTTCATTTAGGACTAATGTTTTATTTCGTAGTAACATCGCAAATAAACTGTAACAGATAATAAGTTACAAATTATTTCTTTTCCTACACGAATAGACTTACCATGATTTTTTTTTTTTACAAATTTTAGAAATAAAGTGAATAATTTCCAAATGATATCCGTCAGTAACTGAAGAATTTTCTACTTCATACTTAGGTAGATAATTATATATAACTGCACACTAAAAGAATCTATAAAATTACGAAATAAATGTGCAAGATCACTCATGTAGTCGTAATGCGAAAGGACAGGGAACCTTCCAATTTGCAGATTCAGAATTCACGGCGTCTCTCCTGGCGGTCTTCAACTGCCTTGTCATCGAACAACAGACTACAGAGTCTTCTCGACTCCTCCTGCACTGCAAAATGACACAGTTCACTTCAATGTGCAGATTAACACCAGCCATCTCCTCCTCGTCCCGTCCCGTGATCAGTTGATCACATTTCCGTCTCCTCGCGTATGTGGTACCTAAGAGGTTAAGTCCATTTTCGGTCTTCCCCTTCAAAATTTTCTAGAGCTCCTTCAGTGGAGCAGCGTAACCCGGAGTGAGACTAGTGGCCAACAGGCTTGGAGCTCACATATTTAGTTTCTTACAGCCCGAACCCCTTGCAAGGACGCGTTTTGCGTACCTTTTAAATTTGTCCTCCCAATTCTTCAATTTCAATTCAATTCAATTCAGAACCTGAACTAATGTATGCATGATATCCGCCAGTAACTGAAGACTTTTCTACTTCAGACTTAGGTAGATAATTATATATAACTGCACACTAAAAGAACCTGAACTAATGTATGCATGATATCCGCCAGTAACTGAAGACTTTTCTACTTCAGACTTACGTAGATAATTATATATAACTGCACACTAAAAGAACCTGAACTAATGTATGCATGATATCCGCCAGTAACTGAAGACTTTTCTACTTCAGACTTAAGTAGATAATTATATATAACTGCACACTAAAAGAACCTGAACTAATGTATGCATGATATCCGCCAGTAACTGAAGACTTTTCTACTTCAGACTTACGTAGATAATTATATATAACTGCACACTAAAAGAACCTGAACTAATGTATGCATGATATCCGCCAGTAACTGAAGACTTTTCTACTTCAGACTTACGTAGATAATTATATATAACTGCACACTAAAAGAACCTGAACTAATGTATGCATGATATCCGCCAGTAACTGAAGACTTTTCTACTTCAGACTTAGGTAGATAATTATATATAACTGCACATTAAAAGAACCTGAACTAATGTATACATCATATCCGCCAGTAACTGAAGATTTTTCTACTTCAGACTTAGGTAGATAATTGTATATAACTGCACACTAAAAGAACCTGAACCAATGTATACATGATATACGCCAGTAACTGAAGACTTTTCTACTTCAGACTTAGGTAGATAATTATATATAACTGCACACTAAAAGTACCTGAACTAATGTATGCATGATATACGCCAGTAACTGAAGACTTTTCTACTTCAGACTTAGGTAGATAATTATATATAACTGCACACTAAAAGAACCTGAACTAATGCATGCATGATATCCGCCAGTAACTGAAGATTTTTCTACTTCAGACTTAGGTAGATAATTATATATAACTGCACACTAAAAGAACCTGAACTAATGTATGCATGATATCCGCCAGTAACTGAAGACTTTTCTACTTCAGAATTTTTGACAGCCGGTAAACAAACTGGACGCATTGAGATTATTATTCGCTCAAAATAGGATAAACCTTCTCTGAGGATCAACTGCTTGTGTTATGCGACCTGCAAGCCTGATATTTTATTTAGGTTTCCCGAGATGTTAAAATTAAAGGCAGTAATAGGTCAGCAGAATACTCTAGCTCCCCCACGCTCGTCGTGTGTGTCATACTGAACATAAAAGGAATAAATGCATCGCAATATTGAAAGTAGGTTACGCGTGTTAATAATAAACTTTTCGCCAACACCAACGGCTTATTTTAGCTTCAGGGTTTAAACTAGTTGAGTAGCCTCGGTGCCGTTTTCATTACCGGGCGAACTTGTAGAGTAGCAACAGACAGCACTGTATAATCACGCCACCAAGTTGAGCAACTTTTACGACTTACCTTTAAGTTGGAATGGAACAATTAATTGGCGGGGGCGTTAAACTGAACCTCTCAGTTATTCGTATTGCCATTATCACTCTACATTGCTTCCACTGCATCTCGTGTATCCACTAAAGCAGCAGTACTTGATTTAACGACGCTTTAAACTGTAGAGGTTATTCAAAGTGGAAATTAAAATGGGCGAGAAATTGACGACAATTTTTTTATGGAATCCACTATCAAAGATGGGTTCTTCTTACACGCTCATTTCGTAGAGCGGTGGTTTACGACGACCATCGCCCGAGTTGGCAGAGTCTTATCTCGAGTGGGCAAAGTCAAGGTTGTGAGGGTCTTTCTTGAGGTTATTTTTCCGAAATTTTCCCTAACTGTAAGATGAATTGGATGGAGTTACGCAATAATAGACCAACCGACTTTTTTTTTTTTTTACAAAAATTAGATATTTCCACAAATCTGTTGATGGCAGGCTAATTTCACTCGGAAAAAAAATCAAGAATGCGATATCTCAATTTTGCTGCTATTTATAAGCAAAAATTCCTTTATTGTATAAAATTCATTTATTCATTTTGCTTTAAAATATTAATTCAACTGTTGGTCTCTTATTAAAAACCGGTTAGCCTTTTTAGGATTTATTTGTGCTATTTTTTGTAATAGTATGAATGTTATAATACTTACTTACTGGCTTTTAAGGAACCCGGAGGTTCATTGCCGCCCTTACATAAGCCCGCCATTGGTCCCTATCCTGAGCAAGATTAATCCATTCTCTATCATCATATCCCACCTCCCTCAAATCTATTTTAATATTATCTTCCCATCTACGTCTCGGTCTCCTAAAGGTCTTTTTCCCTCCGGCCTCCCAACGAACACTCGTTATGCATTTCTGGATTCGCCCATACGTGCTACATTCCCTGCCCATCTCAAACGTCTGGATTTAATGTTCTTATTTATGTCAGGTGAAGAATACAATGCGTGCAGTTCTGTGTTGTGTAACTTTCTCCATTCTCCTGTAACTTCATCCCTCTTAGCCCCAAATATTTTCCTAAGCACCTTATTCTCAAACACCCTTAACCTCTGTTCCTCTCTCGAAGTGAGAGTCCAAGTTTCACAACCATAGAGAACAACCGGTGATATAACTGTTTTATAAATTCTAACTTCCAGATTTATTGACAACAGACTGGATGATAAAAGCTTCTCAACCAAATAATAACAGGCATTTCCCATATTTATTCTGCGTTTAATTTCCTCCCACTATATAAAGAATATAAAGACAAAAGAATAAATTAACGTAAAAATTAAAACTTGTCACGAATGATTACTGAAACCAATGTTAATTTAAATACACAGATGTGCTTAACATTAAACTTATGTAAACATTTTTAACTCTAGGATGCATAACGGTGGTCTCTGGGACACTTAGTACTTTTCAATCAATTTAAATTACGTGTTAAATGATATTAATCTGTTTGCAATTTTTAGTATGCTCTCAAATATCCTTTGGCTTTCTTATCAATGGCACTAAAATAAGTGTTTTGAAGAACTTAAATTAGTGTAGTAATACTGTATTATCGTTTCATTTCATGCTAGACATTGTTATTTAATAATAATAATAATAATAATAATAATAATAATAATAATAATAATAATAATAATAATTTATTTATTTAATCAGGCAGAGTTAAGGCCAGTAGGCCTTCTCTTCCGCCCAGCCAGACTCTAATTCTAATTGAATACAATTGGTTACATAGTTATTACCTTAATATCTAGGCCATAAAACAACATGAAAGTAAATAATGAAAGTTGGATAAGTAATGTTAGTGTGACAATAATAAACATTGGTAAGAAATAGTAATAATTATAATAATAATAATAATAATAAGATAATTTAGATATTTATCTGTGATATATATAACCATTAAACATTGAGAAACCTGAAACAGCTATTATTGTTAACAAGAATTGTTAGAAAAATAATTCGTTAGTCTATTCTTAAATTGGTTTGATATCTGACAGTCCCTGACATTACTCGGTAGGGAATTCCAAAGTCGAGGAACAGCCACAGTGAAAGAAGATGAATATGAGGATGTTCGGTGGGAGGGAATGGATAATATTGAGGAGTGTTGTGATCGTGTGTCCAGGTTATGATGGGTGGATAAATTTTGAAAACGAGACGCAAGATAGACAGGAGTGGAGAAATGAAATCTGTGAAAGAGAAGGGAAAGACAAGGGAAATTTATTAAATGTGTTGACTATTTTAATTTTTTCATAGTCCCAAGAAAAAGAAATTTATATTTACTCCATTAATTATAGGAGGGGTCTTATTGTATATTCCAACTGTCATGCATTCTATGATTAACGCTACCTACAGGATCTAAGAGATAAGAAATTTCCAACTTGTGTATTAAATGAAAATGTCGAGTTTACAGCACAAAGAAGACAGAGTGAAGCGGACAGTCTTCCAATAAAAAAGCCTCGTTCGATTATCGATCTGGAATGCAAGACACCCAAGCAGCAGTGTTAGGCAGACAAGCTGGGGATCACCGCATCCTTCCGCTTCTCTTCTGTTTAAAGTCTTTTCACACAGCAGAACAAACCGAGCGCACGGCTCGAATGAGGGGGGGGGGGAATCTATATTACCGCTGCGACATTAAACAGCCATTCGGGATCATATTTATAACGGAATCTTTTCTCGGAATGTGAAGACGGTGAAGACAAACAACGCTGCAGCTGTTTCTACGACGAGATGTTGAAAAATAATTCTACTCCAGGAGAAAGCTGAGTAACGAAGCCATATAACTACTTGTCATTTCTTGCGAAGGCATTTGTACAGGTATATCATTTTATTTTTACTTCAATTTTTATTGTACCTGTGTTTTTGATTGTACTTCACTCCCACACCTTCTACTAATGAAGTTCAACCGCCCTCCTCACAGAATCAAGGCCGCATATACAGTTACAGTAGCCTTACGGTCATAGTAAACAGTACTTTCCAGAAATATGCTCGCGTTTTCCAGTGACGAAAGAGCTTTCAATATTAAATCATTTTCGCACAGGTACTGTCGTCCATTTGCCTACGTCTAATCCCGGTTTTTCCCATCTGCTTCTATTCGCCTCTCTCTAAATGCTAGTAGCTGGGCTGTCTTAGCTCTTTTCTGAGAACATTAATTTCTGTTAGGAATTGGACGTCTACATAATATTATAATATTGTTTAAAATAACTTAAATAAAAGAGCCTCGTTACGTAATTAACTGTCACGTGATTTCCTCCCTTTCTACGACCCTACGACATAACCACTTGGACGGACAGTTGATAGTATGTCTGAGTAATTTTATCTTTTCCGATCGGGCAGAAATGAAGATTGAATTAACAGTATCTAAGGTACTCTTTTATAGAGTAGGTAAAGAATTATTTCAACATGAGTTACTGGTACGAAGGACGAAACTGGTAATTGGAATTAGGTGCAATAGTCTATAGTGCGATAATATGCACATTAGAGCTGAAGCCTGTATCGAAATGAACGGCTACCATTTTCAAAAATGTTTTTAAATATCCATATTATGATCATTTTTCAATTTAACTTCATTCTCTATATTGTACGCTAATGTGCTGTAGACAGTATAATATACACTGCATAATGAATACGTCCACATGGATAACTCAGTTCGTGAGTAAAAACACTCATTGTTAATACTGTACTGTATTTTGATTAAATAAAATACCTACTGAAAATGATCAAACTCAAAATCGCGATATTTCATAGTTTACGTAAATGGATGAACTACTTTTCTTCCCTCCTATAGCTAGTAAAGTGATTTGTTTGTACATTACGCCAGTATCATCGAACTCCAGTCGTGGAAGCGGGTAGCAAACGGTGTTAATCCAGAGGTATAGCCAGGTTAATATTAAAAATGCTAGTCAAAATAAAATGATGTCCCTGTACTATAACAACTCAAAGACCTAGGATCCTGTTTTTATTCTCGACACCAATTAAAGGGTATTTTTGTGCTGACACGGTTCTACAGGCGCATCGTTTTATTTTTACTAACATTTTTAATATTAACCTGGCTATACCTTTTGCTACCCCTTCCCACGACTGGAGTTCGATGATACTGCGTAAAATAAAAACAAATCACTTTACTAGGTATAGGAGGAAAGAAAAGTAGTTAATCCATTTACGTAAACTAGGAAATATCGCAATTTCGAGTTTGATAATTTTCATTAAGTTTTTGTGTAATCAAAATACAGTACAGTATTAACAATAAGGTTTTTACTCACGAACTGAGTTATCCATGCGAAGGTATTCATTCTGCAATGTATATTATACTGTCTACAGTACATTAGCGTACAATATAGAGAAAGAAGATAAATTGTAAAATAATCACAATATGGATATTTAAACACATTTTTGAAAATGGTGACCGTTCATTTCGATACAGGCTTCAGTTCTAATGTGTATATTATCGCACTATAGACTATTGTACCTAATTACAATTACCAGTTTCGTCCTTCGTACTAATAACTCATGTTGAAATAATTCTGTACCTACTCTGTAAAAACGTACCTTACGTACTGTAAATTCAATCTTCACTTCTGTCCGATCCGAAAAAATAAAATTACTCAGACATGCTATCTACTGTCCGTCCAAATAGTTATGTCGTAGGATCGTAGAAAGGGGGGAAATCACTTGACAATTAATTATTTAACGAGGCCCTTTTATTTAAGTTATTTTAAACAGTTGCATAATATTACGTAGACGTCCAATTCCTAACAGAAATGAATGTTTTCAGAAAAGAGTAAGACAGCCCAGCCACTAGCTTTTTCAGCGGCGTGAGCAGGAGGAGGTGGGGAAAATCGAGATGCGACGTAGGCAAACGGACGACAGCACCTGTGCGAAAATATGATTCAATATTGAAAGCTGTTTCGTCACTAGAAAACGCGAACATATTTCTGAAACGTACTATTCTCACTACTGCTTGACTGCATGTACGCGGCCTCGGTTGTGTTGGAAGTTTACTAGTAGAAGGGGTGGGAGTGAAGTACATTCAAAAACTCAGGTACAATAAAAATTGAAGTAAAAATAAAATGATGTCCCTGTATGTAGGTTACACGCATAAGTAGGATGGTAACCAAACCTCTGTCTTGTGCTTTCCCACAAGAGAAATGTGGCAACTAGTTCTTTGCAAAACAACACTTCTTACTCTTACTTGTCACATATTCCCGTCGACCACACCACCCTTGGAAATTACTCTTGCTCTCTTTTACGCACCGTGCACGTGTTAAGACGTGACTAGAGATAGAAGATGGTTATTTAAACGTCTTCAGGGAAAAATAACTTCACATTATACCGTATTTTTCTGTAGAGCCAGCTGTTCTCGCTGTTATTTTCCTCAGAATAGTCACCATACATGCTACTGAAGATGGAAACTCAACATTGTTCCAGGTTGGTAGCTCTACATATCTTGTCGCTGAGAATACACCAGGCTTCAATTTCGAGAATTACGTCGTTCATTAGGCCGACGTAGATTTTACACCCTAGACCAGAGGTCGTCAGCACAGAGCATGCTGGGGCTAGTCTCCCTTACCCGCGGAAAACGCAGAGCACTAGGGTGCACTCCGTAGCTGCTAGCGGGTATGCTCTCTATCTCTCCCTGTTGCACGACAGTACACACGGGACGGCACCGCGTACCCTTTGCACATTTCAGCGAGTGCTAACGACCACACTGCCCTAAACCGTCGGATATTCACCCCAAAAGCTCTGTGATTACCGATAATAGTATGATAGTAATGCCGGGTCTCTCATAACTCCGTGAAACATTTTAGAATTTCACCACAAATAAACTAAGCAACGGATGTTATGGATTTATTAAATTGTCCTACAGAATAATATCTGTATGACTTGAGGCTTTCCCGGCGTTTGATGTAGAATAACTCTTCTCGGGTTCTCAGCCAGGTGAGTTGGAGATTAGCTTCCAAGCTTTCGACGGCTAGCTCTGCCATCTTCTTCGGACGAAGAAGATGGCAGAGCTAGCCGTCGAAAGTTTGGAAGCTAATCTCCAACTCACCTGGCTGAAAACCCGAGAAGAGTTATTCTACAGAATAATATCTGTAATATTAACAATTAATATTAGACAAGAAAAATTCGCTCCGGCGCCGGGGATCGAACCCGGGTCCTTGCTTCTACGCACCATCACTCTGACCACTGAGCTACGCCGAATTCAATCCACAGCACCGGATCGAATTTTCATCCTTCCATGTTTCCCTTTGTGGCCTTACTCCAAGGTAGGCTTATATGTTGGCGTTTCTTATGTCCAATGTCAATTGCCATTATACTTACTTACTTACAAATGGCATTTAAGGAACCCGAAGGTTCATTGCCGCCCTCACATAAGCCCGCCATCGGTCCCTATCCTGAGCAAGATTAATCCAGTCTCTATCATCATACCCCACCTCCCTCAAATCCATTTTAATATTATCCTCCCATCTACGTCTCGGCCTCCCTAAAGGTATTTTTCCCTCCGGTCTCCCAACTAACACTCTATATGCATTTCTGGATTCGCCCATACGTGCTACATGCCCTGCCCATCTCAAACGTCTGGATTTTATGTTCCTAATTATGTCAGGTGAAGAATACAATGCGTGCAGTTCTGCGTTGTGTAACTTTCTCCATTCTCCTGTAACTTCACCTCTCTTAGCCCCAAATATTTTCCTCAGCACCTTATTCTCAAACACCCTTAACCTATGTTCCTCTCTCAAAGTGAGAGTCCAAGTTTCACAACCATACAGAAGAACCGGTAATATAACTCTTTTATAAATTCTAACTTTCAGATTTTTGGACAGCAGACTGGATGATAAGAGCTTCTCAACCGAATAATAACACGCATTTCCCATATTTATTCTGCGTTTAATTTCCTCCCGAGTGTCATTTATATTTGTTACTGTTGCTCCAAGATATTTGAATTTTTCCACCTCTTCGAAGGATAAATCTCCAATTTTTATATTTCCATTTCGTACAATATTCTGGTCACGAGACATAATCATATACTTTGTAGAAACATACAAATAACACACACAAAAGCACACAAAACACCTACACAATAAACATACAAAAACACATACACAGACAGAAACAAACGCATCATAAAATGAAATGTAGGTACTGTACAACAAACATACAAAAACACTAATACAAATAACAAACACAAAAACACTAATATAATTAACAGACAAAACACCTACATAATAAACATAGAAAATAAGTACACATAAAACGCATAAAGACATACATACAAGAACACAAACCATAAACATTAACATAGAAACTCATGAATCCGATTGTCAAATTTAATCTTTAGCACCGATTCTCTTTTTTTACACGAAGGACCTTCTCCACACGAGGCAACTTGCACGATGTTTGATGCCTGTCGCCAGCAGGCTGACCGTGTGGCGGTCATGGACTGATGACAATCGATTGTCTCTCCTGATCTGTCGCGGCCAGTTGTAAAAATAAACGGCCTCGTGCCTTCCTCTGTCTCTGCTCCTGTGAGGGCTCTTGCCACTTCCATTGTTTCTTACTTCAGAATGTTTGCGAAGAATCTTTTATGAAGTTTTGACACCGTGTGGATGTTACTGAAAGCTGCAGAAGTATCTGAATTATACATTGCAACTTTTACTTCTGGAAATGGCATCAGCACAGTCTACGCCACAACAAAAATAACTCGGTTATTTATTCTTCATAAAATCAGATCTGTCCTTGGCGACAGCAACATATCATGGTCGTCTATGTATAAAAAGTAATTTTAATATAATTAGTATCTATCTATCTATCTATCTATCTATCTATCTATCTATCTATCTATCTATCTATCTATCTATCTATCTATCTATCTATCTATCTATCTATCTATCTATCTATCTATCTATCTATCTATCTATCTATCTATCTATCTATCTATCTATCTATCTATCTATCTATCTATCTATCTATCTATCTACCTACCTACCTACCTACCTACCTACCTACATACCTACCTACCTACCTACCTACCTACATATCCTACCTATCTATCTATCTATCTATCTATCTATCTATCTATCTATCTATCTATCTATCTATCTATCTATCTATCTATCTATCTATCTATCTATCTATCTATCTATCTATCTATCTATCTATCTATCTATCTATCTATCTATCTATCTATCTATCTATCTATCTATCTATCTATCTATCTATCTATCTATCTATCTATCTATCTATCTATCTATCTATCTATCTATCTATCTATCTATCTATCTATCTATCTATCTATCTATCTATCTATCTATCTATCTATCTATCTATCTATCTATCTCTCTATCTATCTATCTATCTATCTATCTATCTATCTATCTATCTATCTATCTATCTATCTATCTATCTATCTATCTATCTATCTATCTATCTATCTATCTATCTATCTATCTATCTATCTATCTATCTATCTATCTATCTATCTATCTATCTATCTATCTATCTATCTATCTATCTATCTATCTATCTATCTATCTATCTATCTATCTATCTATCTATCTATCTATCTATCTATCTATCTATCTATCTATCTATTCTGTGTGAATTGTTATAGATCATACGAACACTGTCAGGAAACCAAAATAAAATATAAAATAAGAACGATACTTTTTTATCCCCTTTGTCCCTTGTGGCAGCTCACGAATAGTGAGAAGATTTCTACATTACTCAATTATTTTTTCATTTTATTGGGTTATTTTACGACGCTGTATCAACATCTCAGGTTATTTAGCGTCTGAAAGAAATGAAGGTGATAATGCCGGTGAAATGAGTCCAGGGTCCAGCACCGAAAGTTCCCCAGCATTTGCTCGTATTCGGTTGAGGGAAAACCCCGGAAAAAACCTCAACCAGGTAACTTGCCCCGGCCAGGATTCGAACCCGGGCCACCTGGTTTCGCGGCCAGACGCGCTGACCACCACTCCACAGATGTGGACCTGATACTATATAAATGCGCTAAATGCTAGAAGCAAATGACCAGTTTGTCCTGAACTTTGCTACTACAGTAGGTTATTTATCGTCGATTGAGTTTGTGGTTGCGAGTTGATACCGAGAATTGTCCATGTGATTATCTGGTATTCGCCTTACTATCGGGAAAATACTCAGAAAAGTCCAACCACGTAATCAGCCCAAAAGGGTATCGAACCCACGCCCGAGCGCAGCTTTGAATCAGTAGGCAAATCCTCCTACAGCATGACCTGTATCGGTGACCCCAAATGATTGTTTTAATAGAAGTTTGGGTAGAGACGGACCAAAGTTTCATTATCGAGGGAAAGAATGAGAGCATTTGTTATCGTTTTACTTATTATCACTTTCTGCACTCCAATCTGCAAAATCCTGTCAACAAACTCCATCTTTCTCTACAGCACGGGGTTCTATGTATGAGCAACTGTTAACATGCCAGTAGCGATATTGGTTTTAATCCGTAATGAGAACTGGTTGTGCTCTAATGTGATTATATGTGAAGTGAACATTATTGCACTGTGTGGAAGATATTGAGTTACAAGCTACATTACTTCCGACAATTATGTTTGAATTTCAGAACACTCCTGTTTCCATTGTCTCTGAATAGAGTAAGCTACGTCACCTCTGAGAACTATCGGCGAATTTTAAAACAACTCTTAAAAGAGGTTAAAATTTTTCTTTGTGGAGTAAGCTACATAACTTCTGAGAACTGACAGCGAATTTTGAAACAATTTTCAAAGTAGTTTACAATTTTTCTTTCTGAGAACTGACAGCGAATTTTAAAACAATTTTCAAAGTAGTTCACAATTTTTCTTTATGGAGTAAGCTACGTAACTTCTGAGAACTGACAGCGAATTTTAAAACAATTTTCAAAGTAGTTCACAGTTTCTCTTTATGGAGTAGGCTACATAACTTCTGAGAACTGTTAGGGAATTTTAAAAGAACTCTTAAAAGAATTTACAATTTTTCTTTATGGAGTAAGCTACATAACTTCAGACAACTGTTAGGGAATTTTAAAACAACTCTTAAAGGAGGTTACAATTTTTCTTTGAGGAGTAAGCTACATAACGTCTGAGAACTGACAGTGAATTTTAAAACAATTTTCAAAGTAGTTTACAATTTTTCTTTCTGAGAACTGATAGCGAATTTTAAAACAATTTTCAAAGTACTTCAAAATTTTTCTTTATGGAGTAAGCTACATAACTTCTGAAAACTGTTAGGGAATTTTAAAACAACTCTTCAAGGAGTTTACAATTTTTCTTTATGGAGTAAGCTACATAACTTCTCAGAACTGTTAGCGAATTTTGAAACAACTTTCAAAGGAGGTTACAATTTTTCTTTGTGGAGTAAGCTACAGAACTTCTGAGAACTGTTAGGGAATTTTAAAACAACTCTTCAAGGAGTTTACAATTTTTCTTTATGGAGCAAGCTACATAACTTCTCAGAATTGTTAGCGAATTTTGAAACAACTCTCAAAGGAAGTTACAATTTTTCTCTGTGGAGTAAGCTACAGAACTTCTGAGAACTTACAGCGAATTTTAAAACAATTTTCAGAGTAGTTTACAATCTTTATTTCTGAGAACTGACAGCGAATTTTAAAACAATTTTCAAAGTAGTTCACAATTTTTCTTTGTGGAGTAAGCTACATAACGTCTGAAAACTATTAGGGAATTTTAAAACAACTCTTCAAGGTGTTCACAATTTTTCTTTATGGGGTAAGCTACATAACTTCTCAGAACTGTTAGAGAATTTTGAAACAACTCTCAAAGGAGGTTACAATTTTTCTTTGTGGAGTAAGCTACAGAACTTCTGAGAACTGACAGCGAATTTTAAAACAATTTTCAAAGTAGTTTACAATTTTTCTTTCCGAGAACTGATAGCGAATTTTAAAACAATTTTCAAAGTAGTTCACAATTTTCCTTTATGGAGTAAACTACATAACTTCTGAGAACTTCTAGGGAATTTTAAAACAACTCTCGAAGGAGCTTACAATTTTTTTCTGTGCAGTAAGCTATATAACTTCTGAAAACTGATAGCGAATTTTAAAACAAATTTAAAAGGACTTCACAATTATCCTTTGTGGAATAAGCTACTTACATAACTTCTGAGAACTGGTAGCGAATTTGAAAACAACTCTCAAAGGAGTTTACAATGTTTGTTTATGGAATAAGCTACATAACGTTAGCGAATTTTAAAACAACTCTGGAAGGAGTTTACAATGTTTCTTTGTGGCGTAAGCTATATTACTTCTGAGAACCGTTTGTGAATTTTAAAACAACTCACAAAGTAGTTTACAATGTTTTGTGGATTAAGTTACATAACTTTTGCTGTCTTTGAATTTTAGTCCACTGTTTTGAACTTAATATTCGCTCACACTTAACTGTTTTCATTTTCTCTTAATGACGTTAACCACGTCACTTCCGAGAATTGTCCTATATTGGTTTTCCATGGCAGGCGGTGTTACTGTACTCCATGTAGTCCTACTCAAACATACTTGAACCAAATCCTTGCTTGCCGTGCGCTGAACTCATGACATGTGGTTTTACGCATTGCCTCCAGGAAAGCAGTGTGTCATTCAGCTGGGAGACACAATACATCCACGTCCTGCGTTACACCTTTCAACAGGTTGTTGTGAACGGCTTCAATGGAAATTGGCCAGTCCAGAGAGGATAAAACTGGTTGCTCTCAATTTTACTCTCTCCTGTTGTCGCACTTCCACTAAACGAGATATGATCCGTAACATGTGATTGATATTACATTTAATAACACTCCTTAATATCTTCTGTCAGTTATTTAACGACGTTGTATCAAATACGCTGCTAAATCCAAACTTTAAGGGGACATTATACTGACTATTACACTCCTACTACGTCATACTACTTTTGACCAATAAAAGGGTACGAAAGGACGTATTTCAACCAATCACGGCTGATAATCACACAATTTTATCGCGTCCCTAGCATTTGTTTAATTTTATCGTGTCCCTTGCATTTGTTTCTTTGTTTGCCAACATTTCAAACTGCACTGGTCTGGACGTCAAAAAACAGAAAATTACAAACCACTCCAGTCGATGCACAGCACTTTCAAATATGACTCGCATTGGCATTCAAGAACAAGAATTAATAAAGATCACTGGTCATATATGAAGAGCACCATTCGGAAATCCTGAATAAGTTGAGGGATACACCATGTACATCAACGAGTTCACTTCTTTTACGCACACGTCCAATATAACATCAACTGAACCACCTACCACTAAAACATTCAAATTTGAAAATTGTACTTTGAATAATTGTTTCTTTTAAAATTATTCATGTTTATTTTTTATTTCATCATCGTTAATTAAAACGTTTGTTTATTTCATCATGCCAAATTAAAACTTTTCTAACACTTGTTTATATTATTCAGGTTATGTTTGTTTTAGCTTCTGCTATATGATATTATGGATAGTCACGTATCAGAGATTGTTTAATACTAAGATTTATTGAAAATCATATGTCAAGTGACGTTGATTAGTGGGATCCGGACGATTGAAGTGAAATGCAAATGTTTTAATAAAAATGAAACTGAATCAACAAAGCCTTCTTGACTAGTAACAGTCCACAGAGTTCAATGATGATTCCATAGTTGGCACAACTGATACCGGTAACAAGGAAACATAATCATAAAACACTACTGCCATCTAGCGTAATGTTGAGATGGTACAATAATACATTTGAAGACAGTTGTATTTTCGTAAGCCAATTAATATTTTATTGTATTGGAGTACTTTGTTACTTCTAATCTTTATATACTTTCTTCTAATCGTGTAATAGTCAATTAAATCCCACTCGAGTTTTGATTTTCTCTAGATAAATCAAAACCTCTAGTGAGATTACTGTTGACTATTACACTTTTACTACGTCATAGTACTTTTGACCAATAAAACGGTACGAAAGGACGTATTTCAACCAATCATGGCTGATAATCGCACAATTTTATCGCATCCCTAGCATTTGTTTAATTTTATCGCGTCCCTAGCATTTGTTTAATTTCATCGCGTCCCTAGCATTTGTTTCTTTGTTTGCCAACATTTCAAACTGCGCTGGTCTGGACGTCAAAAAAAAAAAAAAAAACCAGAAAATTACAAACCACTCCAGTAGATGCACAGCAATTTCAAATATGACTCGCATTGGTATTCAAGAACAAGAATTAATAAAGATCACTGGTCATACCTATGCATCTTCCCTGAAATCCTATTTACAAATAAATGAAGAGCACCATTCAGAAATCCTGAATAAGTTGAGGAATACATCATGTACATCAACGAGTTCCACTTCTTTTACGAACACGTCCAATATAACATCAACTGAACCACCAACCACTAAAACATTCAAATTTGAAAATTGTACATTAAATACAGTAATTATTCCTTTTAAAATTATTCATGTTTATTTTTTATGTCATCGTCGTTAATTAAATCTTTTCTAACACTTGTATATATTATTTAGGTTATGTTATAGCTTCTGATATATGGTATTATGGATAGTCACGTATTACAGATTGTTTAATACTGTATTTAGATTTATTGAAAATCATCTGTCAAGTGACGTTGATTACTAGGATCCGGATAATTGAAGTGGAATGCAAATGTTTTAATAAAAATGAAACTGAATCAACAAAGCCTTCTTGACTACTAACACTGCCATCGTGATCTAGATCGAGAAGGCATTGCTAGTAATCGTCTACAGAGTTCAATGAAGATTCCATAGTTGGCACAACTGATAGCAAGATAACAGGTAATCATAACACACTACTGCCATCTAGCATGCATCTAGAGTAATATTTATAATGTTAAGATGGTACAATAATATATTTGAAGACAGTTGTATTTTCGTAAGTCAATTAATATTTTTTTGTATTGGAGTACTTCGTTACTTCTAATCTTTATATACTTTCTTATAATCGTGTAATAGTCAATTAAATCCCCTCGAGTTTTGATTTTCTCTAGATAAATCAAAACTTCTAGTGTGATTACTGTTGAAAATTACTGACTTCCATGTTTTTAAAATAAAATTCACAAAACTGTAGTAACTGGTGTATCTGGTTAGTAATAACATAATATGTACAAAATTTCATCCCTCTATGATAAGTGCTTTCCATTTTATTAATATCTTAGTAAAATATTGTATCGCTTTATACAGGGACATCATTTTATTTTTACTTCAATTTTTATTCTACCTGAGTTTCTGAATGTACTTCACTCCCACTCCCTCTACTAGTAAACTTCCAACCGTCCTCCACACAGAACCAAGGCCGCGTATGCAGTCAAAGTCGCCTTACGGTCATAGTAAACAGTACTGAGTGAGTATAGTACGTTCCAGAAATGCGTTCGCGTTTTCCAGTCACGAAAGAGCTTTCAATATTGAATCATATTTTCGCACAGGTACTGTCGTCCATTTGCCTACGTCTTATCCTGGTTTCCCCCACCAGCTTCTATTCGCCTCTCTATAAAGGCTAGTGGCTGGGCTGTCTTAGTTCTTTTCTGAAAACATTAATTTCTGTTAGGAATTGGACGTCTACATAATATTATACAACTGCTTAAAATAACTTAAATAAAAGGGCCTCATTAAGTAATTAACTGTCACGTGATTTCCCCCCTTTCCACGACCCTGCGACAAACCACTTGGACGGACAGTAGATAGTATGTCTGAGTAATTTTATCTTTTCGGATAGGGCAGAAGTGAAGATTGAATTTACAGTATGTAAGGTACTCTTTTATAGAGTAGGTACAGAATTATTTCAACATGAGTTACTAGTACGAAGGACGAAACTGATAATTGGAATTAGGTACAATAGTCTATAGTGCGATAATATGCGCATTAGAACTGAAGCCTGTATCGAAATGAACGGCCACCATTTAAAAAAAATGTCTTTAAATATCCATATTATGATTATTTTTCAATTTAATTTCATTCTCTATAGTGTACGCTAATGTGCTGTAGACAGTATAATATACACTGCATAATGAATACGTCCGAATGGACAGCTCAGTTCGTCAGTAAAAACAGTTATTGTTAATACAGTACTGTATTTTGATTAAACAAAAACCTAAAGAAAATTATCAAATTCAAAAGCGTGGTATTTCCTAGTTTACGTAAATGGATGAACTAATTTTCTTCCTTCCTATACCTAGTAAAGTGATTTGTTTGTATATTACGCCAATATCATCGAACTCCAGTCGTGGAAGGGGGTAGCAAACGGTGTTCCGGTTCTCAACCTTAATCAAAAAGGTATAGCCAGGTTAATATTAAAAATGTTATTAAAAATAAAATGATGTCCCTGTATAAGATGTCCCTTGCACCATAATTTACATTATTTCTAACTGATATTCACTTATATGATTCTTTATATACATTGGAATAAACATTACTATTGGGTTTTTCTGTAGAGTGAATAGGTAAATTAATTATGATTTTTAATATTTTATTTTTATTTCTTTATAGTAAAAATCATAGTAATTTACTGATTAATTTAACGGCAAAACCCTATAGTAAGTTTTGATCGCTTATAGGCCTACATAAGGATCCATATATATGAATATCAGTTAAGAATAATGTAAAGAGTGGCATAAGGGACTTTCTCCAGGGTAATTCACGAGGAAAGGTAAACAATTTAGGATGTGAATTCTGAAGTCATTTTGAGTGCAAAAGTTCATATGAAGATAGGTCCGTTTTCGAACGGTTACGGAGGTATGGCTGTTTGATTTCACAAAAACTTCTGAGATTCCATTGTACGAACTCGCATTTAGAGACAGATAACGGACAAATTTAAAGTTTATATTCACGTATGCATACATACCTAATATTCTAGACGTCGGGGTCGATGTGTTCGTACATTTTCAAAGGTACCTCCTTGTGCTCCAATGCACTGTTGCGCTCGGGCGTGAATCGCGCTCATCGCTCGAGAGAGTTGCACGTGGTTGTCTTTATGCCGCATCCAAAATACGGTCGATTAGCGCCTCTCTAGTTTTCGCTATACCAAGTCTTTCATCCAACCCCATAGACAGTAAGTACTCTTCGATATGGTACCCTTCTTTTCGGAAAGCGTCGTTCATATTGAGCGACGGCACGCAAGGAATCTCCATCGCACAAACCATAAACATACACAATATCGGCGTATTTTACAGTCGAAAATTTATAAGGCATCTTTAAAAACACAACTTAATTCTTCCGATAACTGTACCTGTATAACTACTGTACTGTAGGTAGCTGACTGAACTGCTGTGAACTGCTAAGTGATAGCGTATTTGTTGTGATATTTGTAATGCCCCACCACTCGGTTTGTTTCTCTTCTCTTATCTACATCGCTCACAATGCAGATTCCAATGCTACGTCATTCATCGGTGACCTTGTCTCACTTCAGCAGCATATGGTAACGTCTGATTCACATAGGGGCGAGACGGTTTAGCAAAAAAAAATGCATCTAGCTCCGCCATTGTTCGAAAACGGACCTATGCTCATATGAACTTTTTCACTCAAAATGACCTAAGATATCGTATTGTGACGGCCACGTGTGATTCGATCTCACGACCGACGGAGGAAGGGCTAAGTCGGCCGTGTTTTGGGCGGGTTGCGCGCGCATCTGCTTCCTGGGGCATGTGCTATGGCGGAGAGGAGAGAGGGGAGAGAGCGACCGCGGCAGAGACGGGAGTTATCGAGATTATTCGAGATCGCGAACTCTCCAGAAATTATGGTTTGGTTATAAAAGAGAAGACGCAAGTGAACGTCAGTCAGTAAGCCAGTGTAGTTACAGTCAGTGGACAGCAAGCCAGCCTTGTGTACCGGAGTTCGATTTGAGTGTGTGTCCGCAACTGTGTGAGCATCCGAAGACCTGAGTTCGAGTGCAGTGGACCGCAGTTGGAGGGACCTGAGTTCGAAGTTCAGTGAACTGTCTCTAAGGTCTGGGTTTCGAGATACTGTGAACTGGAGTGACTGAGCTAGAAGAACTGTGAACTGAGAACTGACAGTTCTGATCTGTAAATAGTGTTTTTTTTAATATTAGTAAAAATTAACAGTTCATTGTTGTTCTCAATAATTCCAAGTAAATTGTCATTGTCGTCTGTGGAGTGCAATAACGAATACTGTGTTGCTGTGTGGAGAGCAAATCCCATTGTTGACGGAGTGAAATTAAATTGTAGAAAGTGAAGAGTTAGTTAGTTAGTTAGTTAGTTAGTTAGTTAGTTAGTTAGTTAGTTAGTTAGTTAGTTAGTTAGTTAGTGGGGTTTAAAAAGGGCGCGTCAGCTACTATGGCTATTTGCGCCCTTATCTAAAATCATTCAATAAACACGAACACAGCACAATAAACAAAATGCTTAAAAGGACTAAAAAGCGTTGTCACGGTTAAAACGAGGCAAACAAATGCAGTTTCAACAAGGTGAAGCATAAAAACCATAAAAGTGAGAAGTTCTTAGACACTAAGTAGTATTTAAATGTAACAACAAAACAATAAAACAAATGCCACCAGTAAATTGTCTGGAGCATTTATAAAATATACGGATGTAAAAAGTCCGAATGTCAAATTTGTTAATATCATATACTAAAAATGTGACCTCCGGATGTAAAGAGTCCGGAGGATAAGTAAAACGGGTCATTAGAAAACTAGATCACCTTGTCAAGTCCTGTATTCGATAAAAATCTCAGAACTGCACTTGTACTATTAAAATCATTTCCAAGAGCGTCACATAGAGTCGGCCGAATTCCATGCTGCCGACGGGCACGATCGTATTTTCGACACTGTAATAAAAAATGTTCCACGGTCAGTGGAACATGGCATAGATCACACTCCGACTGAGGCTCGCCACGTAGGAGATGGCCATGCGTTAGATGATAGTGGCCAATCCTCAGCCGGGTGAGTAAAACTTCTTCATGTCGTGACGCTCTTGTGGACGAATCCAAAACGCGAACAGTATTTTTTATTCTTCGTAATTTATTTCCCTCTTGTGCAGACCATTCGCCTTCCCATTGCTACCATAACGTATATTTCAAATAATTTTTAATATCTTGCCACCTTTCACGCCAATACACCTCAGATCCATTTATAGCACCGTCCCGAAAGTGAAGAGCTATTGTTGGAAGAATAAAACTAGATTATTACTGTTGCTTTAAATAAAAGTTACATTGTTGTTTAGTATAAAATTTACAGTATCCTAAATTTTTTACCTTTCCCCGTTAATCACCCTGTATATAAACCGATCCAATATTTTAATAAAGTCTTGTAAAATGCAAACCACTTATCATAGGCGGATGAAATTTTGTACATTTGTCATTAATAACCAGATATACCAGTGATCAAAATTAGGTGAATCTAGCTTCATAAGTATGTAGTTACTGTGAACTCGAGTGATTGAGCTAGAAGAACTGTGAACTGAGAACTGACAGTTCTGATCTGTAAATAGTGCTTTTTTGAATATTAGTTAAAATTAACAGTTCATTGTTGTTCTCAATAATTCCAAGTAAATTGTCATTGTCGTCTGTGGAGTGCAATAACGAATACTGTGTTACTGTGTGGAGAGCAAATCCCATTGTTGACGGGAGTGGAATTGTGTAGAAAGTGAAGAGTTATTGTTGGAAGAATAAAACTAGATTATTACTGTTGCTTTAAATAAAAGTTACATTGTTGTTTAGTATAAAATTTACAGTATCCTAAATTTTTTACCTTTCCTCGTGAATCACCCTGTATATAAACCGATCCAATATTTTAATAAAGTATTGTAAAATGCAAACCACTTATCATAGGCGGATGAAATTTTGTACATTTGTCATTAATAACCAGATATACCAGTGATCAAAATTAGGTAAATCTAGCTTCATAAGTATGTAGTTAATCATTTCACTATTATGAACCCTTAAAAATATGAAACTTGAAAATTTCAGAAGGAAATATATTGTGAATCAATTTTGCTTATAGCTCTCTTGCAGCAACAGCGTTCTTTTGTGCCACAATCTACGACAATAACCTCTCAGTGTTATTTTATCTTCTAAAAGACTAATTGTATGGATTTTATCCCCCTTCAGAACACTTTGTCGTATAGTGTATATGAGTAGTGAACTTCGGATAAAATGGCAAGAATTCTTCAAGAACGACAGCAATTTACATTATAAACAGTTAAGACTTCCGATACGTCAGAGTGTACACAGTTGAAATAGAAATCAATATGAGCTTCCAGAACGTTACAATCTACACGGATTAAAATACTTTGAAACCCACAATTATTTCACGACTAAGATTAAGTACCCAACGTCAGGAATACATTACGTTCATGTAGTAACAATTCGTTATCATAACCCGATAGAAGTGCATGAAAAGGGACAATGAATTAGATGTATCTTGTATTTTTGTGCGTCGTACAAACAAAAAACGTGTAATGAAATATAAAATATGACTACGGGACAACATTCTACAGCCGAAGTGTTGAAAAATTGTATTATATGACCCATTTAATTGTAATGCATTGCTACTGTGGCTAAGAATATGGATATTTATGCGGTTATTGGATACCATAATAAATTAACAAAACGAAATAAAACACAAGTCCGCACGAATGAAAACAAATGGCTTAGTATTATTTCAATATGCGAGGACAAAATATGCACCTCCTACAGTCCTACACTATCGAAGAGTTATGCGCCTATAAAACAAAGAATTTGTACTTCTGTAGCAAAGAAAGAGGAGGGAAATGAGAGTATAATAATTTTCTTTACGTGTAAATATGAGTGGGGTGAGATTCTTAAGCTAGACAACTTGAAAAGAGAAAAAAAAAATTGTATGACTTGAGGCTTTCCCGGCGTTTGATATAGAATAACTCTTCTCGGGTTCTCAGTCAGGTGAGTTGGAGATTAGATTCCAAGTTTTCGACGCCTAGCTCTGCCATCTTCTTCAGAGATGAAGTGATGTGGGACCATGTCTTCCTGGACAAGACATCAGGTTACTGGGACTTGGTTATCAAGGAAGCCATCGAAATCCAGTTAGATGGCAATAATTTCAACAGAGACGGAGGTCTACAGCTGAGTACAGCATGGAAACCTGCCATCAATACGCTTAGACCACCAGCACACGGCAGACAGTCGGGACCAGCAAGTAGCTCCTGATTGGCTGACGTGTCCACCAACCAGAATGCGCCTGGCGGTCGGGACTAGGAACTAGCTCCTGATTGGCCCGCAGCGGGAAGCCCTACTTTTGCATATATACCGGCTAGACGTGGTCCCACATCACTTCATCCCTGAAGAAGATGGCAGAGCTAGCCGTCGAAAGCTTGGAATCTAATCTCCAACTCACCTGGCTGAGAACCCGAGAAGAGTTATTCTAAAAACAAATTTATTTCTGTTCCTAAAATTATTATAGGTATCTTCAGACGCTACTCAATTACAGAATATTATTTCAGTTTTTAATAATAATAATAATAATAATAATAATAATAATAATAATAATAATAATAATGCAAGGAGTCCATAATTGTACCTATTTTTAAGAAGGGGGAGAAGACTAACTATAGGCCTAGTAACTTTCCAGGAATATCACTTTTGCTGACATCGTACAAACTTTTGTCCAATATTCTTTTGAGAAGATTAACTCCATATGTAGATGAAATTATTGGGGATCATCAGTGTGGTTTTGGGAGTAACAGATCAACTATTGATAAGATACTTTGCATTCGACAGATAATGGAGAAAAAATAGGAGTATAAGGGTACAGTGCATCAATTATTCATAGATTTCAAAAAGGCATATGACTCTGTTAAGAAAGAAGTTTAATATAATATTCTTATTGAATTTGGTATCCCCAAGAAACTAGTTCGATTAATTAAAATATGTCTCAGTGAAACTTACAGCAGAGTCCGTATAGGCCAGTTCCTATCTGATGTTTTTCCAATTCACTGTGGGCTAAAGCAAGGAGATGCACTATCACCTTTACTTTTTATCTTCGCTCTAGAATATGCCTTTAGGAAAGTTCAGGATAACAGAGAGAGTTTGGAATTGAACAGGTTACATCAGCTTCTTGTCTATGTGGAGCTCGTGAATATGTTAGGAGAAAATCCACGAACGATTAGGGAAAACACGAAATTTTACTTGAAGCAAGTAAAGCGATATGTTTGGAAGTGAACTCCGAAAAGACAAAGTATATGATTATGTCTCGTGACCAGAATATTGTACTGTCGGTGACTCAGGAGAAGACGACAGCGGACTGAAGAGGAAGGGATGTGAACAGATAACGTACGGTACCACGTTCAATATTTGTATTGCAGTAAGCGGAAACATTAGGTCTCCTTTTGTTCAACTTAGCTTTATTTCCATACGCATTGTTACTCATGTTTCCTGCACGAGTAATAACCTGGCTACTGGGATGCTTATCTGAGCGATGTTTATAATAATCAGCAGCGATAGTCAAGAAGGTCACATTCTTTCCGCTCGTCTTCTCCTGAGTACAGTACTGTATTAAGAATAGGTATTTTTACTCACGAAGTGAGTTATCCATGCGAACGTATTCATTATGCAGTGTATATTATACTGTCTACAGCACATTAGCGTACAATATAGAGAAAGAAGTTAAATTGAAAAATAATCATAATATGAATATTTAAACACAATTTTGAAAATGGTGGCCGTTCATTTCGATACAGGCTTCAGTTCTTTTGTGCATATTATCGCACTATAGACTATTGCATCTAATTCCAATTGCCAGTTTCGTCCTTCGTACTAGTAACTCATGTTGAAATAATTCTGTACCTACTCTACCTACTGTGAATTCAATCTTCACTTCTGCCCGACCCGAAAATATAAAATTACTCAGACATGCTCTCTACTGTACGTCCAAGTGGTTATGCCGCAGGATTGTAGAAAGGGGGGGGGGAAATCACGTGACAGTTAATTACTTAACGAGGCCCTTTTATTTAAGTTAAATTAAACAGCTGTATAATATTACGTAAACGTCCAATTCCTAAGAGAAATTAATGTTTTCAGAAAAGAGCTAAGACAGCCCAGCTTTTACAGAGGGGCGAGCGAAAGCAGGTGGGGGAAATCGGGATGCGACGTAGGCAAACGGACAGTACCTGTGCGAAAATATTATTCAGTATTGAAAGCTCTTTCGTCACTGGAAAACGCGAACATATTTCTGGAACGTACTATACTCAGTAACTCAGTACTGCTTACTATCTGCGGTCTTGGTTCTGTATGGAGTTGGAACTTCCTTAGTAGAAGGGATGGGAGTGAAGTACATTCAAAAACTCAGGTACAATAAAAATTGAAGTAAAAATAAAATGATGTCCCTGTATAAGTCGGAAAAAGGGGAGGTTAAACAAAGACAATAATGTTTTCATTATGTAGAAGTGAAAATATTTCTTCTCTTGGAAACCAATATAATATGCAATCAAAACCCTTGCTCCCTGAGCACTGTCGTCTTTAAAATTAATTTAAGCTGCGGGTGTACTTATATTGAGGAGACAGGCAGAGATTTTGTGGCGGTGAAGAATTCGCTTTCGCTAATACACGACCTCCAGAAATTCATTATACGTGTAATAACAATTTTCCTCACATGACGGCGCTGCTTAGACGGCATTAACTTTGACCTTTTCAACGAGAAAACAATTTCAGTATATTGAAATTTAGACTTCACGAAAGAACACACACTGAAAGACACAGCATTTGTTCTAGACTGCAATAACATTATATTAGTATTGCTAACGTGTAATAATTGTCTTGACTTGTATACATATTTATGAAACAAATTAATAAGAGTGATATAAGGTCAACTGTGATACAATGCTTTATCCAAAGTTTGAGGCATCAGAACTTCATAGAGTTTAAATTAAATATATTTAAATTTATCGCATTTTCATAAAATTAGCAACTTTAAACTGTTGTGGCTCCGAAACCCTTTCACCCAATGATCAAAATCATGGTTTATTTTGATGCTGAGAAATTAAAATTTATATTGTATGTATGTATGTATTTATTCACACTGCAATGGGTATATACCCGGTGGCAGTGGTAACTAATTACACTCAATAATGACAATAATAAACTTATTAATTAAAAATGCAATTAATGATAATACTAATAATTAATAATAATAATAATAATAATAATAATAATAATAATAATAATAATAATAACAACAACACATACTAAATTAAATGAAACGATCACTTAAAATAACATTTGAAATATTCTAGTTTGTATCTTAAAACTAAGATCGAACTAAAACTCACGAGTATATGTTCATATCTGCACAAGTACCTTTCAACATTACACTCATTTCTCTGTCAACTCACTCACTGCACTGGAATTACGACACATTTCACTGATTCTATCCTGATTTCACTAACACTTCAAAAACATTTCACTGTTCAAATACTTTGCACTGCCACTATAACCTATACAGCTTCACTGACAGGAACACGTTTCACTTACTCAACACACTTCACTGACACAACACACTTCACTGACACAACATAATTCTTCACTGATACAACACTTCAATAACAACATATCATTTACACCCTTTAAATACTGTGTATAATTACCGTCTATTAGTAAGGTCCTTAAGCCTATTTTTAAATACATTTTTGGTTGTTGGTAAAGCCTTTAGAAAGTCTGCAGATAAAGCATTCCAGTCCCTAATAGTACGATTGAGAAAAGAAAACTTTCCAGTGTCCGTCCTCTGCCTTTTTTCCCTCAATTTATATATATATATTGACATGTAAACACTTTTTCTTACTTTTTATGGAAATGGAGAAATTTAGATTTTTCTTCATTAAGACGCCTTTGCCCACGAAAAAATATTTTTAAAATATATGGTTATATTCCGCATTAAAAGTACAAATAAACACTTATTTTTTACTGGTGCATCGTTGATAAGAAAGTATTGAAAATATCAAATAAAGAAAATAAATAGTACGCACGTGAACTAACCAGCTGACTGTAGGTAGTTGAGACAAGCAAGACCATGAGACAAACACGCGATGTGTCGTCTAGCAGTCATGGCTGTGCTAGCTCTATCACAAGTTTTCATAAACCCAGGAGTAAAATGACGCCCAATGCTAGCTTATCTTCAGCTCTCGGCCATTGCGTGGGGTACTGCGCCGTTCAAGTCTAGGCGTGTGAAAATAATTTATTTAAGACCCTCGAAACTTATTGCCGTACCACTAAGCAAACAATGCCGAATTCCTCTTAATAATGCAAGGTTTTTTTCTCAATATTTTTTTAGATTTTTACAAATGGGAAAAAAGCCTAAAAGTACTTAAAATCAGATTATCTGTCTCTCTGTGTACAATAAAAATAAGGATTATTTCTTAAATGTCAGCTTCAAAATAAGCTCCCATTGAATGTGCTGCAGTAAATGGTTCCAGAGTTCCGAGCGCTGAAAGAGGCTTGTTTTTATAAAATACGCTAAATTTGTCGCTCAATAGTACGAAAACCGTTTGACTTTCGATAGTATATTTTCGAAAATGCATTCTCCTCTGCACCTTGTATAAATAGGAAAAAAAAATTAAAGTATTTAAAAAATGCGAGGTTTTTTTACTGATGGATTTCATATGGAATAGCCCGTATACCTTAGTGAAACAAGTTATGAAATATAGTATTACATATGGTAGTTAGGGAATTATAATACACACTAATCCAAAGTTAAATATATTATCTTTATTTTTGTGCGGAACCAACATACAGTGTTTCTGTTCCTATGATATAGGCCTACTTACTTTCAATCGGCTTTTAGAGAACCCGGAGGTTCATTGCCGCCCTCACATAAGCCCGCCAACGGTCCTTATCGAGAACAAGATTAATCCAGTCCCTACCATCATATCTCACCTCCCTCAAATCCATTTTAATATTATCCTACCATCTACGTCTCGGCCTCCCCAAAGATCTCTTTCCTTCAGGTCTCACAACTAACAGTCAATACGAATTTCCGGACTCACCCATACGTGCTACATGCCCTGCCCATCTCAAACGTCTGGATTTAAAGTTCCTAATAATGTCAGCTGAAGAATACAATGCGTCCAGTTCTGCGTTGTATAATTTTCTCCGTTCTCCTTTAACTTTATCTCTCTTAGACACAAATATTTTCCTAAGCACCTTATTCGCGAACACTCTTAACCTCTGTTCCTCTCTCGAAGTGAGAGTCCAAGTTTCAGAACCATACAGAACAAACGGTAATATAGTCGTTTTATATATTATAATTTTCAGATTATTTTTAAGCAGACTGGATGACAAAAACTTCTCAAATAAATAATAACAGTCATTTTCTATATTTATTCTCTCTAGTGTCATTTATATCTGTTACTGTTGCTCCAAAATACTTGAATTTTTCCACCTCTTCAAAGGATAAATTTTCAATTTTTATATTTCCATTTCATACTATATTCTGGTCACGAGACATAATCATATACTTTGTCTTTTCGGGATTTACTTCCAATCCTATGTCAGGCAGAATTCAGGCGAGAATCACTTATAAGATCGCCAAAATGACAATTTATATATGGATTATTTACAGAAATATAATAATAATAATAATAATAATAATAATAATAATAATAATAATAATAATAATAATAGTTTATACCCAAGCAAATTAGGTACAGGAACGTAAATTAATTAAACCTAACCTAACAATATTAGTGTCACTACTAGTGTTACTATCGTCAATGATCTCGTTAGTATGCCTATTTTACACTAATAATACAAATATATATCATAGACACTAATAATATAAATATGTATCATAGGGTGCTATTCATAGACACGCTAAGAGCGTGCTAAACTAGCCCCGGCTATCGAATGGTTACTTGTACAGGATTTCATAATATATATCGCTAACACTGGTTTATGAATACGAAAAACGTTAGTTCGCTTATCATCCACCGGAAGCCCGCGCTAAAATTGTCTATGAATATGGCCCAAAGAAATCAAGTAATGTCTGGCCATAAATGTTCCCTGTAGGATAATAATAGTTATTATTCTAATCCTACTATTTTCTCGATGCCAATTCAAGTCTGTGCTGTATAAACATAATTAAATAAGTTTGTTGATGCAGGCTACTCGTATCTCATTAGAGTTAGTTCCCATGGTAACCTGTGATTGTCAATTTTTTGTGTGGAATTAAACATATATTCATTGAATAATAATAACTACCAGAAGCTGTTTTCTATAAAAACAATATTTTATACAACTGTTCAGTAACATTGAATAATTATCAAAATGAGATAAATTCAACAAACAACATTGAAGATACGCTATTCACTGAGGTCATATTGATTTTTATAACACGGAGCTTGTACAGCGCAAAGAGAACACAATATTAGTTTGACACTGCTTTAGGAAATAGGGTAAACATTGGTAATTTCGTGGCAGTGGTTATTTCGTGAAACTTTTTCTTTGCTCTTTTGTGAACTAACCAATGGTGTAACGAGATCCAAATTTCCGCTAAGGGATTGCATATGTTGTCCAGTTTCCAGAAACATACAGCTAAGCTTTGTGTGACTATTGTAGTTGCTTCAGTGAGCTTTTATGTTTGGAGAGAACAAGTTTGCGTCGACTTCTCAGGCATACAAATTTTGTGGATGTTTGTAATTACATTACAGGCTTATTACTAAAAGTAAGCATATCATATTTGGTACAAGGATTTATTGTATCTTCATGAAATTTTAGGAAATGTGTTTGGAATTTTAGATACATCTGTAGTCACCATATAGGCTTAGCTTTACTGACAGAAATCTTAGCTGTTTGAGGCGAAATTTTGTTGAGGATTAAGTGTTACAATTTTTAAAATGGTATAAAATGTATTACAATAGGAATTTTAGAAATCTGAAGACAAGATGTGATAACAAAAAAGAAAACGGAGACGCAATGGCTTCTGTTTGATTTGTTATCATGCTAAGTGTCAATGATAAGTGCTAGATGACTTGCTTGCAAGAATTGTGACAGAAGATGGAACATGGCTCCACCATTTTGGACCGGAGACAGAGGCAGACAATGGAGTGGCATCATGTAAATTTACCAAAGAAATAGAAATTAAAAGTACACCTTTGGCAGGAAACGTTATGGCTACTGTGTTTTTCGATTCAGAAGGACTCTTGCTTGTGGACATCATGCCACACGGAACCACCATTAATTCTGACGAGTATGTTGCAACTCTCAAGAAACTTCAAGTTCGACTGAGTCGTGTTCGACGACATCGGGAGAAGCAGGATGTTCTGCTATTGCACGAAAACGCACAGCCAAATGTCAGTCACAAGACCACAGACCAGATCAAAAAATTCGGATAGACAACACTGAAACATTCGCCTTACAGTCCTGAACTGGCACCGTGCGACTACCATCTCTTTGGTAAACTGAAGGATCCCTTTGCGGAACAAGGTTAGAAGATGACTCCCTTGTGCTCGCTGCTAAAGAGTGGCTCAGACGTGTTGGTCCAGACTTTTACCGTGCTGGTCTACAGGCCCTCGTTCCTAGGTTACGTAAGGCAGTTGAAAGGGACAGGGATTATGTGGAAAAGTGACTTTTTGTTCCTTAAGGATGCATCTACATTCTATGAAAATAGCAAAGCTGTAGGATAAAAATATAATTTTTCAACAAACGTTATGCATTACTTTTGAAGTTACCCTAGTAATATAGGCTATAATAAAGTCCGTAATAAAAGTGTCCACCCTTTCAGGGCAAAGAAGATCCCTTTTCAATTTCAATTTTTACTTTGATTTCATTCTCATTATGTGTTGATATGTATTTCTATGTTTTCTTGCTATACATATTAGACGGAATTACTATGTTTGAAGTCTTGTAACAATAAATGAAAATTTCATTTGACTTTAATGAATTTTTCCACAATTCTTCTACCTCTCACGAAATTATCAATGTAATATCACGAAATAACCAACCTTTCAGCTTAAGTTGTAAAAGTGGTTTTTGACACATATTCAAGAACGTATCCAATCTTTTATGTCTCCAAATTTGTACAGCAAGTTATCGTCTTTTAGATGAAAAAATCAGAATAAGGATATATTTATACATTTGCATTTTAAATTAGTTTTCATGAAATTATCACGAAATTACTATGTTTACCCTATTGTACTAAAGATTCAAATTAAAATAAGGGAGGCTTTAGGCCCACCTCCTTTCCATGAAGACTGTGTATGCATCTTCTCTGAATTTCTCTAAAAGTTGGCTTTAGGCATACTGACCACAAGTTGATAGGCTCTTTCGCCACTTCAATGTTTATTCAAAATCCCCACTATTTTAACGCCAGAAACGAAAAGAGTATTTCACAATATCAAACCATGTACGACAACAAGAAAAGCACAACTGGAAAGATGGGATAGATATATAGCTGAAGTAGAACATGACATACATGGGCCTATAAAATTTGTATTTTGTGAATGAAATTAAACACTTAATAGAAAGTCAGATGTTCAAATTTATGTAACATCATCGTATAGTAATATATACAAGGTCTTTGATTAAACTAGAACAATCTAGAACAAATTTATAGTCGACCTGGTTGGCGAGTTGGTATAGCGCTGGCCTCCTATGCCCAAGGTTGCGGGTTCGATCCCGGGCCAGGTCGATGGCATTTAAGTGTGCTTAAATGCGATAAGCTCATGTCAGTAGATTTACTGGCATGTAAAAGAACTCCTGCGGGACAAAATTCCGGCACATCCGGCGACGCTGATATAACCTCTGCAGTTGCGAGCGTCGTTAAATAAAACATAACATTTAATTTAACAAATTTATAAACAAACATAGCTGATTTACTTCCATAAAACCCACAATAAATTTAAATTTGATCCTCACGAATACCATACGAGATAAAACTACAGTTTCTTTCTAAATAATCCCAAATGCCACACAACTGCTGGATTAAAACACAGCAGAAATTTTGGACCCAAAATATATAATGAATTAATTAGAGCTTACCCTGAGCTAAGTACACTTAACGCACATAGATTAAAGAAACAAATCAGATTAATTATTTAATTGTTTAAGCTAATTGAGTTAAAAATTGATACTCTAATATTTATGTACATTGTGCTCAATGAATTCTCTTAATTTTGTGATATATTTTGTATAATTGATCTGAACTGCGCCCGAGCACGAGCTTCTGCTCTTTCGGGCTGCAAGCCTAATGTAGCTCAAGTGTGTAAAAAAAAAAAAAAAAAAAAAGACTGCCTTCCGTATGGAGTAATAAAATTAGTGTTTTAATTATCTATACGGAGATGGCTTCACTGAGTAGCAACATGTCTCGCTCTGAATACATAAGCATTGTTATACAATTCTTCATTTAATTAATGTATTAATCAGGTTACTGTAATTATGTTATAAAATTGTGAATTAAACACAATATATATATGTTATAATAATAATAAGAGAAAAGTGCAGTACATGTAATTACAGACATATATAAATATAAAAACACACGAAAACACACCCCAACGATATTCTCAACACAGAACTCAATTTCAAAACACATACACTCTTTGACGAATGCACCCACATAGGAAACAAGAAGCGCCAAGACCAACAACGACCAGTTATGAAGATGACCGAAAATATGTCGAAACAAGTTAACAAGTTATGTTAATAATATTTAACACAAAAAAGTTATTATCATACATATTCCGAAGTGATACTGTGTTAAAAGTTGTGTAATCAATGTTAATTATTAACATTGTTAAACCTGTATTTCGCTTTTCGCAATTGGCATTACTGAATAATAACATCGAATTTCTCTATTGCAGTAATCGATATTCATCTACGAGTATTTCAACTTCACAATGTCTGAATAGGTTAAGTATTCGTTAATATACAATTATTAACATTTTGTGATCGAATTTTAGGGATATATTATTTACATTTTTATTTTATTCACGAAATAGTCCTAACAAATGTCACTCGAGGTCTGAGATTTCCCAGATAAATCTGAACCCTCTCGTGACATTACTACAAATAAAACCATGAACACACACATCTATACTTATTATTTTTTAAAAATATCGAGGGGATAAGTAATATTTTAGTGAGTGGAGTTATATCATCTCACATAATCCTTCAATTATATTTATAACATCGACTTGAGTCAAATCTTTGAATTATTTATAATTAAATTATTAGTTTAATATTAAATCCAATTTATTTTTCGAGTCAGAAAGAAGTCGCACAATTCATTACAAACACTCACGAGGCAAATTTATTGCTACATTTTTTGTCCTGGGGGTCGGTAAGACACTCCATCGTCCTTTCCAATAAACTCATTGATACGTACAATACATCGGCGCCTCTAAAACCGGCGCCAAACCGATAACGACGCTTCAAGTCTTGTAGCCAAACGATAGTTTAATGGCGTCCAGACGAAGAATTTCACAAGTTTTAAAATAGAAGTACGCATTAAAAAGAACATAATAAGAAAGGAAAGTTTTCAAACTCTCTCTGTACGTAGTCATTTTAACATACAATTCCAAGACGGAGTGGGGACTCTGATTAGGTTGCCAAGCTAGATGCCATGTTTACACTTATCTCCAGTGATATATGTCTTCACGGGCCCGATTCATCTATTTGCCTCTGAATCGCATTTGAACACAATCTTCACTTTTTGTAATGCGATTGCTTTCATCCTCTACAAAGTAGATAACTCCAAACTGTTTTCACTATGGGAATCGGAGACTTCATTACAAAAATAAACTTTTACTTTTCGATAACAATTTTTCTTTCTTCTCAAAATGACTTCGCTTACCAACGAAAATAAACATTTTTATAATACAGGGTGAATCAAAAGTCTGTAACCATATACAGGGACATCATTTTATTTTTATTCTGATATTAACATACCTTTGAATCAACGGTTGCTAACCCCTTCCATGACTGGAGTTCGATGGCGTAATATACAAACAAATCACTTTACTAGGTATAGGAGTGAAGAAAAGTAGTTCATCCATTTACGTGAACTATGAAATATCAAGCTTTTGAGTTTGATAATTTTCATTAGGTTTTTGTTTAATCAAAATACAGTACAGTATTAACAATGAGTGTTTTTACTCACGAACTGAGCTGTCCATACGGACGTATTCATTATGCAGTGTATATTAGAGTGTCTATAGCACATTAGCGTACACTATAGAGCATGAAGTTAAATTGAAAAATAATCATAATATGGATATTTAAACACATTTTTCAAAATGGTGGCCGTTCATTTCGATTAATGTATGTAATTCCAATTACCAGTTCGTCCTTCGTACTAGTAGGCCTAACTCATGTTGAAATAATTCTGTACCTCCTCTATAAAAGAGTACCTTACGTTCTGTAAATTCAATCTTCACTTCTGCTCGATCCGAAAAGATGAAATTACTTCTCACGTAACAGAGTGCGTAATTCTGCCCAACCCTGACCTATAGTAATCGAAAATCAAGCATATGCAAAGTATCTACAGGGATATCATTTTATTTTAACTTCAATTTTTATTGTACCTGAGTTTTTGAATGTACTTCACTCCCACCCCTTCTACGAATGAAGTTCAACCGTCTTCCACACAGATCCAAGTCATAGTAGCCTTACCGTCACAGTACGTTCCAAAAATATGTTCGCGTTTTCCAATTACGAAAGAGCTTTCAATATTGCATCATTTTCGCAAAGGTACTGTCGTCCATTTGCCTACGTCGCATTCCGGTTTTCCCCACCAGATTCTATTCGCCTCTCGGTAAAGGCTAGTGGCTGGGCTGTCTTAGCTCTTTTCTGAGAACATTAATTTCTGTTAGGAATTGGACATATACGTAATATTATACCCATACAATTGTATAAAATAACTTAAATAACAGGCCTCGTTGAGTTATTAACTGTCACGTGATTTCCCTCCTTTCTACGATCCTGCGACATAATCACTTGGACGGACAGTAGATAGAATGTCTGAGTAACTTTATCTTTTCGGATCGAGCAGAAGTGAAGATTGAATTTACAGTACGTAAGGTACTCTTTTATAGAGTAGGTACAGAATTATTTCAACATGAGTTAGGCGTACTCGTACGAAGGACGAAACTGGTAATTGGAATTACATACATTAATCGAAATGAACCGCCACCATTTTGAAAAATGTGTTTAAATATCTATATTATGATTATTTTTCAATTTAACTTCATTCTCTATAGTGTATGCTAATGTTTTCAAAAAAATTTCAAATTTCAAAATTTATTTACAATTTACATTTTAATTTACATTTGGATAGATACCCGAAATGAGCATATGCTCGTGCTCGGGTACAGTCCAGTAGTCTACATAAATTTTACAAGGTTCAAATAATAATGCTGATGATATAAAATAATAGTAATAATAATAATAATAATAATAATAATAATAATAATAATAATAATAATAATAGTGATAAAACAAAAATATTTACAATAACAAAGTAAATACCAAGACTGATAAAATAAAATATAAAACCACTAGCGAGAGTTAACACAACTTAAACAAGCATATAATAACCGGAAAAAATGGCAAACTCGAAAATCAGCAGAAAAGTTCGTTGTATCGCAGACGACAGCAACCGCCGTATTCACATTGTGTTGTGCATTAATGGTAATAGTGGGGAGCTGAATGTCCACGTAACTGCCGTTCTCTTCGACACTCTAATATATACTGCATAATGAATACGTCCGCATGGATAGCTCAGTTCGTGAGTAAAAACACTCATTGTTAATACAGTACTGTATTTTGATTAAACAAAAACCTAATGAAAATTATCAAACTCAAAAGCTTGATATTCCATAGTTCACGTAAATGGATGAACTACTTTTCTTCCCTCCTATACCTAGTAAAGTGATTTGTTTGTATATTACGCCATCGAACTGCAGTCATGGAAGGGGTTAGCAACCGTTGATCCAAAGGTATAGGCAGGTTAATATCAGAAATGTTAGTGAAAATAAAATGATGTCCCTGTACAATATGGGCTATTTGCTCTGAAAATCTATGCGGTTATTTCACTTCAGTCCTGAATTACGCTTGTACGACTGTTCTCAGCTATTCTGCCTCGCACCGTGACCGCCCAAGAGAATCACAACACCTTAAATTACGATCAACTCTGACGTAACGTTAGTAATCCAGCAATACCTGTTGATGTACACTCAATCTGGTTTTAAGTGGTTCATGACATTGTCACTGAGCGCAAGCGGTTGTTTCGCGTCAACATGTCTCGGAGCAATGTTGTGCAATGTCTGTATTGTAACGAGCAGGACATTATTACTAGAAATGGCAATCACGATCAATGCGAAATGTGCCTAAACGCTGTCAAAATAAGTAATTTTATGTTTAAAAGCATGTTAAGTATATTAATGTAGTGTTTTAACCCGCGATAAAACGCGAAATTCAGTAAAAAAAAGAACGAAATCAGTGCTCTTGTAGAATGAGAAAGAAATTACATTTTATGACACATTATCGCGCTTTCTGTAAAAAAAAAATCAGATAGTGTACTAAAGACTCTGCCTCCTAGGTCTACGGATTCCTACATTTCTTTTCAGATAGTTTAGTTACAATTCCACGTTAGGTTTTACACTATAAATAGCGCAGGAATGCGATCTATCTGATACCCTCTTTGTTTCTTTTAATGGGTTATTTTACGACGCTTTTTCAACTGCTATGGTTATGCAGGGTGTTAAAGAAAAAGTATCCAGTATTTTAGGAGGTTCTAGTACAGTATGCATCAAAAGAAGAAAATAATTTGTAATAAACATGGGTCCTACAACACATACTTTTTGAGATCTTAACAATTGTTCATAGGAGATGATCAATGTGCCATCCGTTCATGGCAATGTTTTTCTCTGCCCTACAATACAGCAGACTACTAGATAATCATACTGTAGTTGACACTCCTGGCATGGAATACTGATACGTCGCAAGGAATACTGAAAACAAAAGTTTGGTTGTGGATACTAGCCGGGTTCAGCAGAGATGGTGTTGTGAATTTTCGTAATCAGCATGTGTGGGCTGATTAAAATCCCCATGCAGTTGAAGAAACAAGGCATCAGCACCGATTCTCAATCAACGTATGGGCAGGCGTTCTTGGCGATAGATTAACTGGGGCTCGTTATCAGAACTTTCTTATTAACGTAGTGCCTGCCTTGCTGGAGTATGTGCCATGTCAGCAAAGAGTACAGATGTGGTTCATGCACGATGCCACACCAAAACATTTTCTCTGCAATGTGTGTGAACACCTGACGCTGACATTTCAGGACCGCTGGATTGATCGGGGAGGACCCATACCTTGGCCTGCTCGTTGCCCAAACCTAATTCCCCTAGACTTTTGGTTATGGTAAATTTAAAAGAGTGCGTGATTCCTTACGACGAAGGGCAGAGGAATGCATTGCCATGAATGGACGTCACATTGAACACCTCCCATGAACAAGTGAACAAATCTCAGAAAGTATATGTTGTAGGACCCATTTTATTAGACATTATATTCTTGTTTTGAAGCATATTAGCACCTCCTAAAATATTGAATACTTTCTTACACACCCTGTATAGCGTCTGAATGAGATGAAAGTGATAATGCCAACGAAATGAGACCAGGGTACAGCGCCTAAAGTTACCTAGCATTTGCTCTTACTGGGTTGAGGGAAAACCCAGAAAAAATCTCAACCAGGTAACTTGTCCCAAACAGGATTTGAACCCGGTTCGCTCATTTCACGATCAGGCATGTTAACCGTTACTCCACAGCGGTGGACCCCTCTTTGTTACCTGTACCATTACATCTAGTTTTCAACTAATCTGCCTGGTGCTGGTGGTAGAATATTGTCTGCCTATGCGATATCTCTAGATCCAGTGTTCACTCACAAACAAGGATGATTGTGATTGAGTAAGAAGATGGGTCAGGTCTCAAGAAACTATCCCATATAACGTTATGCATTCCTTTATTTATTTACTACCCGTGCGATCTGCTGCACTTGTTAGAAATAAATATAAAGTAGTTACATAATTAAAATAGGACATTTAGTCTAGGGAACATCCGTGTTTGTTAGAAGGATAAATCTTTTAATATGTTACTTAATTGAAATTATTATTATTATTATTATTATTATTATTATTATTATTAATTTATTTATTTATTCTGGTGTAGTTAACGCCATCAGGCCTTCCCTTCCACAACACCAGGAATACAAATACAATAATAGAAATAAACAAAAAAATACACTAAATACAAAATAAAGCTACACAAGAAATAAAGAGAGAGAGAAAAACACTATAAACAAAGTAAAGCCACACAAAAATATAAACAGGTTGCAGTCACACAAACTTTAAATGAGTGATTAAGTATCATAATTAATTGTATCGTAACTAATTAACTAACATAAACAAGAAACTTGCAATTTTAATCTAGAGTAAAATAGGAAAAGAAAAAAAAACACAAATCGATACTTCTAGCAATACCTAAAAACATTAACTAAGACAATATTGAATTTAAATAATTAAATTTGCGATCATTTTAGTCCAGAGACCACTCATTTGGTGCAATGGTAATTCCTTTAACATGTTTCTTAATTGTTATTACATACAAGTAATTAAAATATCATCATTCGATTCAGAGAACATTCGTTTTTGGTGCAAAGGATAATTCGTTTAACATTTTTCTAAATTAGTCTTGAATGCATCCTTTAATAAATCACTCCAAATTAATAGAGTGGATTATGTACGAAGATAATTTTTATGTTAACCTTACTGTGCATCTCTTTTTTTTTTTGTTAAGTTTATTTTATTCACGCCTTAACATCTGTGATCATGTCGCGTGTTAAGAATGTGTGGGTATATCAGCAGGCCGTTTTTACTCTTGTTGAGTTCCTGTTTCTATTGTGTCTTGTAGATGGTTTCTGTTCATGTAACTGATTATAGACTTTGATTAATATTTTTGGTATTGGTAATTGAGGCGGTGATAAAATCATTGAACATGAAAAATATATGTAAAGTTCTGTTAAAGCGACTGTGATTTTGTTTTTCTGAATGAATCAGGAACTTCGATAATAGGATGAACCAACCGTAAGTAATGTCATTAATTTTAAGAGGTTGTTCTTCGAGATATTTCAAACAAAAAGTTTAATATAATTTTGCTCGTTTTTCTCCTTTTCGAGATAAAACTGTTTTATATTGTAATATAACATGTTTTAGGAAAGCCATTTATTTCATTCCCAATATGCTGAGTTGATTTACGAGAGCAGTGTATTATGATAATAAATTATTGAAAGAATTTTAGTTTTATCCTTTAAATGGGCAGAAATTTGATCTGAAATGTAACTTTTCGTTTTGCAAATGAATTTTACAATGTTACATTTTTTCCGTTCAAATTTCTGCACATTTAAAGGACAAAGTTAAAATTATTATCATTCAATATCATAATACACTGCTCTCTTAAATTGACTGAGCATATTGTGAATTAAATCAATGGTTTTCCCGAAACACGCTATGAAATATTTCATATAACACAATTTTTATCTCGAAAAGAAAACAAAAATGAGCAAAATTGTATTTAACTTTTATTTAAATATCTGAAAGAATAACCCAATGAAATTAACATTACTATAGATTATTTATGAAAGGGTCTAAGTCTTGAATGCTAAATTGTTAGCAATTTAAGAAAAACTGCTTACAGGCCAACATTTTGAAATTAAGGCTGGAATAAAAATTGTACCATAAATTCTAGTAAGCATTATAGTGTGAAACTTAGTCCTCTTCATATCTAAATCGATGTATCTACACCCAAAGAGCAGTTATTACATTACAAAGCCATTTTCATAAAATTAGTGACTTACGCCCTTTCGTAAATATCCGTTACGGTTCACTATGTATAAAGCCTGGTTCACAATAAGCCGGAAACGAGAATCGGAACGAAAACGAAAACGGTAAAATTGTTAAAATGTGTACATTTAAATGTGAGCATTCACAATTAACGAAAAGCTTGACGGAGCCCGGGATCGGGAACGGAGAGTTGGCCAAGTTTGAACTCTGGCGTTCACGTTTCCGATAACAGCCCACTAGATTCATTCTATTGCCATCTAAAAGCTATTTTGTCGTCGTATATTTTGTAGCAAGAAGACAGTGACATAACCTATGCATTATTTTGTTCTGTGCTGTGCATCATGGAGCAAGTTTTATTTGATGAGATTCTAATATTGAGTGTTGAGGAAAATCCTCAAGTTTACGATAAGCGGCCTCGCCTCGTATAAAGATGAGAAAATGAAGGAGAATACGTGGCTTTCAATAGCTGCCTCTTTGAACACCATTGGTTGTTTTACACACTACATATTCATGCTTCAATTCAATAACTACTGTTGTGTTCATTTTTGTTCTATTACAAATGTTTCTTCTCCAATTATTTTACGTTATGGTAAACTTAAAATAGGTTGTGATAATAAACATGCATGGGTATATTTATACTACCGTTGAAATTTTGAAGTTGGGTAACCTGTGTTTATGTTGGCTGCCTTGAACTCATGAGAGAACGCCTTTGGTCAATTATACACAAATAACATCAGAATACGTAATATCGACTTTACATATCGTTATTGACATGCATATCAATATGCATAGTCGTCTACGTTTTCGGTTTATTGTGAATCAAAAATTTTGATATTCACGTCCTCTGCTTCTCGTTTTCACTCTGGTTCTCGTTGCCGGTTTATTGTGAACCAGCCTTAAGGGTTTCAGGTACACAGTTCTGCTGTAATAAAAAATGGTCGTGAGAAGATGACTTCTGCTAGAATCTATAATATATTTTTTTCTGGATCATGCAGGGTAATGTATAGGAAAGTAAAATGTTCATGAATGTTTTCCAGTACTGTTTGCAAGTGAGAATAACGTTGGAATGGTGTCAGAACACTGAGTGTGGGAAGGTTACAAGAGAGGTTGCCGCTCTGGTCTAGTACTTACAACAAATGGATTGAACGAACTCCGCACTCTGGGTTACGGTATAAATTTGCCAAACTGGCGTCGCGTCGCAGGTGGGCGAAGAGGTTCGATCGATTCATAATCTCCTGTTGCCCGTGCAACTCAAAACTATCCCCAAGGCGCACATGGCGACCCAGTCGATGTCGCACGCCATGGCCTGTATCAGGCTCATGTGCAGCTCTTCAATAAGTAACTCGAGATTCCGAGGAAAACGGCAACTGGAATTTGTAAACTCAACTAAAAGCCACCTAGAGAATTTTGATCTCAGGGAGGGTCGTGTAGCCCACAATATTCACAGGCGACAGAATACACTCCTTTTAATATATTTCATTTTTGTAAGTATTCTTCGATTTATCACTTGGTTACATACATACATACATACATACATACATACAAACATACATACATACATACATACATACATACATACATACATACATACATACATACATACATACATACATACATACATAATGTTTTATTTTCGCTGGCAGAGTTAAGGCCATAAGGCCTTCTCTTCCACTCAACCAGCCTTAATCAATACAACACATAAATTTAAATTACAAATATTTACACTACACTTAAAAGGTTTTCCAGCAATATTCTTCACTACACATTTATTTAAATTTAGATAAATCTATAAGGTAAAGTAGTAACTTAATTTATGAGCTAATTTAATTCAATGAATTATAATTAATTTAATATTTGAGATAGCTAGTAAAATGATGAAATTAATTTAATATAAGCTTACTAGGACTATGTTACAGGGAGAATATATATATTTCTATTTCTATAATGAAAATATTAATGTAATTGCCATTAGAGGTTTTGTAAATCTATTTAGAGAAATTAATGATAATAATAATAAGAATGGACAGATGTCAGTTTCATTATAAGTAACAAATATTAATCAGCAATTAATATGTTAAGTAAGAATTTATGTATTTTGATTAAACAAAAACCTAATGAAAATTATCAAACTCAAAAGCTTGATATTCCATAGTTCACGTAAATGGATGAACTACTTTTCTTCCCTCCTATACCTAGTAAAGTGATTTGTTTGTATATTACACCATCGAACTCCAGTCATGGAAGGGGTTAGCAACCGTTGATCCAAAGGTATAAGCAGGTTAATATCAGAAATGTTAGTAAAAATAAAATGATGTCCCTGTACAATATGGGCTATTTGCTCTGAAAATCTATGTGGTTATTTCACTTCAGTCCTGAATTACGCTTGTACGAGTGTTCTCAGCTATTCTGCCTCGCACCGTGACCGCCCAAGAGAATCACAACACCTTAAATTACGATCAACTCTGACGTAACGTTAGTAATCCAGCAATACCCGTTGATGTACACTCAATCTGGTTTTAAGTGGTTCATGACATTGTCACTGAGCGCAAGCGGTTGTTTCGCGTCAACATGTCTCGGAGCAATGTTGTGCAATGTCTGTACTGTAACGAGCAGGACATTATTACTAGAAATGGCAATCACGATCAATGCGAAATGTGCCTAAACGCTGTCAAAATAAGTAATTTTATGTTTAAAAGCATGTTAAGTATATTAATGTAGTGTTTTAACCCGCGATAAAACGCGAAATTCAGTAAAAAAAAGAACGAAATCAGTGCTCTTGTAGAATAAGAAAGAAATTACATTTTATGACACATTATCGCGCTTTCTGTAAAAAAAAAAATCAGATTAGTGTACTAAAGACTCTGCCTCCTAGGTCTACGGATTCCTACATTTCTTTTCAGATAGTTTAGTTACAATTCCACGTTAGGTTTTACACTATAAATAGCGCAGGAATGCGATCTATCTGATACCCTCTTTGTTTCTTTTAATGGGTTATTTTACGACGCTTTTTCAACTGCTATGGTTATACAGGGTGTTAAAGAAAAAGTATCCAGTATTTTAGGAGGTTCTAGTACAGTATGCAACAAAAGAAGAAAATAATTTGTAATAAACATGGGTCCTACAACACATACTTTTTGAGATCTTAACAATTGTTCATAGGAGATCATCAATGTGCCATCCGTTCATGGCAATGTTTTTCTCTGCCCTACAATACAGCAGACTACTAGATAATCATACTGTAGTTGACACTCCTGGCATGGAATACTGATACGTCGCAAGGAATACTGAAAACAAAAGTTTGGTTGTGGATACTAGCCGGGTTCAGCAGAGATGGTGTTGTGAATTTTCGTAATCAGCATGTGTGGGCTGATTAAAATCCCCATGCAGTTGAAGAAACAAGGCATCAGCACCGATTCTCAATCAACGTATGGGCAGGCGTTCTTGGCGATAGATTAACTGGGGCTCGTTATCAGAACTTTCTTATTAACGTAGTGCCTGCCTTGCTGGAGTATGTGCCATGTCAGCAAAGAGTACAGATGTGGTTCATGCGCGATGCCACACCAAAACATTTTCTCTGCAATGTGTGTGAACACCTGACGCTGACATTTCAGGACCGCTGGATTGATCGGGGAGGACCCATACCTTGGCCTGCTCGTTGCCCAAACCTAATTCCCCTAGACTTTTGGTTATGGTAAATTTAAAAGAGTGCGTGATTCCTTACGACGAAGGGCAGAGGAATGCATTGCCATGAATGGACGTCACATTGAACACCTCCTATGAACAAGTGAACAAATCTCAGAAAGTATATGTTGTAGGACCCATTTTTATTAGACATTATATTCTTGTTTTGAAGCATATTAGCACCTCCTAAAATATTGAATACTTTCTTACACACCCTGTATAGCGTCTGAATGAGATGAAAGTGATAATGCCAACGAAATGAGACCAGGGTACAGCGCCTAAAGTTACCTAGCATTTGCTCTTACTGGGTTGAGGGAAAACCCAGAAAAAATCTCAACCAGGTAACTTGTCCCAAACAGGATTTGAACCCGGTTCGCTCATTTCACGATCAGGCATGTTAACCGTTACTCCACAGCGGTGGACCCCTCTTTGTTACCTGTACCATTACATCTAGTTTTCAACTAATCTGCCTGGTGCTGGTGGTAGAATATTGTCTGCCTATGCGATATCTCTAGATCCAGTGTTCACTCACAAACAAGGATGATTGTAATTGAGTAAGAAGATGGGTCAGGTCTCAAGAAACTATCCCATATAACGTTATGCATTCCTTTATTTATTTACTAGCCGTACCCGTGCGATCTGCTGCACTTGTTAGAAATAAATATAAAGTAGTTACATAATTAAAATAGGACATTTAGTCTAGGGAACATCCGTGTTTGATAGAAGGATAAATCTTTTAATATGTTACTTAATTGAAATTATTATTATTATTATTATTATTATTATTATTATTCATTTATTTATTTATTCTGGTGTAGTTAACGCCATCAGGCCTTCCCTTCCACAACACCAGGAATACAAATACAATAATAGAAATAAACAGAAAAAAATACACTAAATACAAAATAAAGCTACACAAGAAATAAAGAGAGAGAGAAAAACACTATAAACAAAGTAAAGCCACACAAAAATATAAACAGGTTGCAGTCACACAAACTTTAAATGAGTGATTAAGTATCATAATTAATTGTATCGTAACTAATTAACTAACATAAACAAGAAACTTGCAATTTTAATCTAGAGTAAAATAGGAAAAGAAAAAAAAAAACACAAATCGATACTTCTAGCAATACCTAAAAACATTAACTAAGACAATATTGAATTTAAATAATTAAATTTGCGATCATTTTAGTCCAGAGACCACTCATTTGGTGCAATGGTAATTCCTTTAACATGTTTCTTAATTGTTATTACATACAAGTAATTAAAATATCATCATTCGATTCAGAGAACATTCGTTTTTGGTGCAAAGGATAATTCGTTTAACATTTTTCTAAATTAGTCTTGAATGCATCCTTTAATAAATCACTCCAAATTAATAGAGAGGATTATGTACGAAGATAATTTTTATGTTAACCTTACTGTGCATCTCTTTTTTTTTTTGTTAAGTTTATTTTATTCACGCCTTAACATCTGTGATCATGTCGCGTGTTAAGAATGTGTGGGTATATCAGCAGGCCGTTTTTACTCTTGTTGAGTTCCTGTTTCTATTGTGTCTTGTAGATGGTTTCTGTTCATGTAACTGATTATAGACTTTGATTAATATTTTTGGTATTGGTAATTGAGGCGGTGATAAAATCATTGAACATGAAAAATATATGTAAAGTTCTGTTAAAGCTACTGTGATTTTGTTTTTCTGAATGAATCAGGAACTTCGATAATAGGATGAACCAACCGTAAGTAATGTCATTAATTTTAAGAGGTTGTTCTTCGAGATATTTCAAACAAAAAGTTTAATATAATTTTGCTCGTTTTTACTACTTTTCGAGATAAAACTGTTTTATATTACAATATAACATGTTTTAGGAAAGCCATTTATTTCATTCCCAATATGCTGAGTTGATTTACGAGAGCAGTGTATTATGATAATAAATTATTGAAAGAATTTTAGTTTTATCCTTTAAATGGGCAGAAATTTGGTCTGAAATGTAACTTTTCGTTCTGCAAATGAATTTTACAATGTTACATTTTTTCCGTTCAAATTTCTGCACATTTAAAGGACAAAGTTAAAATTCTTATCATTCATTATCATAATGCACTGCTCTCTTAAACTGGTTGAGCATATTGTGAATTAAATCAATGGTTTTCCCGAAACACGCTATGAAATATTTCATATAACACAATTTTTATCTCGAAAAGAAAACAAAAATGAGCAAAATTGTATTTAACTTTTATTTAAATATCTGAAAGAATAACCCAATGAAATTAACAATACTATAGATTATTTATGAAAGGGCCTAAGTCTTGAATGCTAAATTGTTAGCAATTTAGGAAAAACTGCTTACAGGCCAACATTTTGAAATTAAGGCTGGAATAAAAATTGTACCATAAATTCTACAAAGCATTAGAGTGTGAAACTTAGTCCTCTTCATATCTAAATCGATGTATCTACATCCAAATAGCAGTTATTACATTACAGACTCATTTTCACAAAATTAGCGACTTACGCCCTTTCGTAAATAACCGTTAAGATTCACTGTGTATAAAGGCTGGTTCACAATAAACCGGAAACGAGAATCGGAACGAAACGAAAACGGTAAAATTGTTAAAATGTGTACATTTAAATGTGAGCATTCACAATTAACGAAAAGCTTGCCGGAGCCCAGGATCGGGAACGGAGAGTTGGCCAAGTTTGAACTCTGGCGTTCACGTTTCCGATCACAGCCCACTAGATTCATTCTATTGCCATCTAAAAGCTATTTTGTCGTCGTATATTTTGTAGCAAGAAGACCGTGACATAACCTATGCATTATTTTGTTCTGTGCTGTGCATCATGGAGCAAGTTTTATTTGATGAGATTCTAATATTGAGTGTTGAGGAAAATCCTCACGTTTACTATAAGCGGCGCGCCTCGTATAAAGATGAGAAAATGAAGGAGAATACGTGGCTTTCAATAGCTGCCTCTTTGAACACCATTGGTTGTTTTACACACTACATATTCATGCTTCAATTCAATAACTACTGTTGTGTTCATTTTTGTTCTATTACAAATGTTTCTTCTCCAATTATTTTACGTTATGGTAAACTTAAAATAGGTTGTGATAATAAATATGCATGGGTATATTTATACTACCGTTGAAATTTTGAAGTTGGGTAACCTGTGTTTATGTTGGCTGCCTTGTACTCATGAGAGAACGCCATTGGTCAATTATACACAAATAACATCAGAATGCGTAATATCGACTTTACATATCGTTATTGACATGCATATCGATATGCATAGTCGTCTACGTTCTCGGTTTATTGTGAATAAAAAATTTTGATATTCACGTTCTCTGCTTCTCGTTTTCACTCTGGTTCTCGTTCCCGGTTTATTGTGAACCAGCCTTAAGAGTTTCAGGTACACAGTTCTGCTGTAATAAAAAATGGTCGTGAGAAGATGACTTCTGCTAGAATCTATAATATATTTTTTTCTGGATCATGCAGGGTAATGTATAGGAAAGTAAAATGTTCATGAATGCTTTCCAGTACTGTTTGCAAGTCAGAATAACGTTGGAATGGTGTCAGAACACTGAGTGTGGGAAGGTTACAAGAGAGGTTGCCGCTCTGGTCTAGTACTTACAACAAATGGATTGAACGAACTCCGCACTCTGGGTTACGGTATAAATTTGCCAAACTGGCGTCGCGTCGCAGGTGGGCGAAGAGGTTCGATCGATTCATAATCTCCTGTTGCCCGTGCAACTCAAAACTATCCCCAAGGCGCACATGGCGACCCAGTCGATGTCGCACGCCATGGCCTGTATCAGGCTCATGTGCAGCTCTTCAATAAGTAACTCGAGATTCCGAGGAAAATGGCAACTGGAATTTGTACACTCAACTAAAAGCCACCTAGACAATTTTGATCTCAGGGAGGGTCGTGTAGCCCACAATATTCACAGGCGACAGAATACACTCCTTTTAACATATTTCATTTTTGTAAGTATTCTTCGATTTATCACTTGGTTACATACATACATACATACATACATACATACATACATACATACATACATACATACATACATACATAATGTTTTATTTTCGCTGGCAGAGTTAAGGCCATAAGGCCTTCTCTTCCACTCAACCAGCCTTAATCAATGCAATACATAAATTTAAATTACAAATATTTACACTACACTTAAAAGGTTCTCCAGCAATATTCTTCACTACACATTTATTTAAATTTAGATAAATCTATAAGGTAAAGTAGTAACTTAATTTATGAGCTAATTTAAATCAATGAATTATAATTAATTTAATATTTGAGATAGCTAGTAAAATGATGAAATTAATTTAATATAAGCTTACTAGGACTATGTTACAGGGAGAATATATATACGCTATTTCTATAATGAGAATATTAATGTAATTGCCATTAGAGGTTTTGTAAATCTATTTAGAGAAATTAAAGATAATAATAATAAGAATGGACAGATGTCAGTTTCATTATAAGTAACAAATATTAATCAGCAATTAATATGTTAAGTAAGAATTTATGTAATTTTGACCTAAATGAAGTTATTGTCCAACAACCCCTTATACATACATACATACATACATACATACATACATACATACATACATACATACATAGTGTTCTGCCAAATTGAGATATTTCGCTGCAAACTCAGCATTCTCCAAACTTTCCTATTTTCTACCTTCTTCTTAATCTCCACATAACATCCATATCTTAATGTCTTTCATCTGATATCTTCTTCTGCCCCGAACTTTTCTCCCCTTCACCATTCCTTCCAGTGCATCCTTCAGTAGGTAATTTCTTCTCAGCCAGTAACCCAATCAATTCCTTTTCCTCTTTCTGAACAATATAATAAATATAATTATATTTAATATAATTAAATATATACCAAACCTAACTCCGAACGTAGATGAAATTATTGGGGATCATCAGTACGGTTTTCGGCGTAATAGATCGACTATTGATAAGATATTTTGTATTCGACAGATAATAGAGGAAAAATGGGAGTATAAGGGTACAGTACATCAGTTATTCATAGATTTCAAAAAGGCTTATGACTCGGTTAAGAGGGAAGTATTATATGATATTCTTATTGAATTTGGTATTCCCAAGAAACTAGTTCGATTAATTAAAATGTGTCTCAGTGAAACATACAGCAGAGTCCGTATAGGTCAGTTTCTATCTGATGCCTTTCCAATTCACTGCGGGCTAAAGCACGGAGATGCACTATCACCATTACCTTTTAACTACGCTTTAGAATATGCCATTAGGAAAGTTCAGGATAACAGGCAGGGTTTGGCATTGAACGGATTACATCAGCTTCTTGTCCATGCGGATGACGTGAATATGTTAGGAGAATATACACAAACGATTAGGGAAATTTTACTTGAAGCAAGTAAAGCGATCAGTTTGGAAGTAAATCCCGAAAAGACAAAGTATATGATTATGTCTCGTGACCAAAATATTGTACGAAATGGAAATATAAAAATTGGAGTTTAATCCTTCGAAGTGGTGGAAAAATTCAAATATCTTGGAGGAACAGTAACAAATATAAATGACACTCGGGAGGAAATTAAACGCAGAATAAATATGGGAAATGCTTGTTATTATTCGGTTGAGAAGCTCTTATCATCGAGTCTGCTGTCCAAAACTCTGAAAGTTAGATTTTATAAAACAGTTATATTACCGGTTTTTCTGCATGGTTGTGAAACTTGGACTCTCACTCTGAGAGGAACATAGGTTAAGGGTGTTTGAGAATAAGGTGCTTAGGAAAATATTTGGGGCTAAGAGGGATGAAGTTACAGGAGAATGGAGAAAGTTACACAACGCAGAACTGCACGCATTGTATTCTTCACCTGACATAATTAGGAACATTAAATCCAGACGTTTGAGATGGGCAGGGCATGTAGCACTTATGGTCGAATCCAGAAATGCATATAGAGTGTTAGTTGGGAGACCGGACGGAAAAAGACCTTTAGGGAGGCCAGACGTAGATGGGAGAATGATATTAAAATGGATTTGAGGGAGGTGGGATATGATGATAGAGACTGGATTAATCTTGCACAGGATAGGGACCGATGACGGGCTTATGTGAGGGCGGCTATGAATCTTGGGGTTCCTTAAAAGCCATTTGTAAGTAAGTAAGTATATGGACATAGATTTATTCCAATTCAGAAACAACTAGTAAACTAAAAGAACTCCAAAAGGAATGGATACCTAGTCATTGTGGTATAGCTGGAAACGAGAAAATCGATAATATGGCAAAACAGACAACATATTTGCAACCAAGACCTCTTCAAGTGATATCTCTATTCAGTGCTTTTGCTTCAGTAAAGTCTCATTTTACAAACCTATGGATCAACAATTGGCTCTCTTCTGACAAAGGAAAAATTTTACAGTCTGTACAAACGAAACCAAATGACCTGGAATTGTACAAAAATTGCTCAGACATGTTCAAACATTTCTGACAAGAGTCAGAACAGGTCACATTGTCACTCAATTGTACCTACACCGATTTCACATTTCTGATAATCCTACTTGTCTGTGGTGTAATGATCATGATGAAATCTCGAACACATTCTCCTATACTGTCCATCCATAAACCACAAAAAAGTAAATTAAAATCATCAGTACCAGTTGAAGAAGACACAGCCCTGCTGTGTATATTGACTATACCCCCAACTCTGGCTATTAACAACAGGCATCTATATTGAACACCGATCAAAATATCCCTCATTTCTCGTGAAAAACAACAACTGAATGGACTACAATGGACTTCATGTTGTCAGCAAACAGCTGGATACATTAAGAAGATTGATTGATTGATTGATTGATTGATTGATTTCTGAACAATTTCAGCATCATTCTTTGTTCACCTACTCTTACCAACACACCTTCATTTCTTATTCTGTCTGTCCATTTCAAACGCTACATCCTTCTCCATATCCACATTTCAAATGCTTCTAGTTGTTTCTCTTCACTTCGTCGTAATGTCCATGTTTCTGTTCCATACAATACCATACTCCACCCAAAGCACTTCACTAGTCTCTTCCTCAGTTCTTTTTCCAGAGGTCTGTAGAAGATGCTGCTTTTTCTATTAAAAGCTTCCTTTGCCATTGCTATCCTCCTTTTTACTTCCTGGCAGCAGCTAATGTTACTGCTTATAGTAAATCCCAAGTATTTGAAGATGGACATTTATATTGTATTGCATTAGCCGACGTAAAAATCACGTGGTATTTAAATTCTCCAGGTGAAGGAGAATAGCAATGGCAAAGGAAGTTTTTAATAGAAAAAGGAGCGTCTTCTGCCGATCTCTGGAGAAAGAACTAAGCAAGAGACTAGTGAAGTGCTTTGTGACGAGTTTAGCACTGTATGGGCAAGAAACATGGACAATACGACGAAGTGAAGAGAAGGGAATAGAAGCATTTGAAATGTAGATATGGAGAAGAATGGAGCGTGTGAAATAGAGAGACAGAGTAAGAAACGAAGCTGTGTTGGAAAGAGTGGATGAAGAAAGAATGGTGTTGAAACTGATCAGAAAGGGGAAAAGGAATTGGTTGGGTCACTGGTTGAGAAGAAACTGCCTTCTGAAGGATGTACTGGAAGGAATGGTGAACGGGAGAAGAGTTCCGGGCAGAAGAAGATATCAGATGATAGACATTAAGATATATGGATCATATGAGGAGACAAAGAGGAAGGCAGAAAATAGGAAAGACTGGAGAATGCTGGGTTTGCAGTGAAATATCTGCCCTTGGGCAGAACACTATGAATGAATAATTGGATTTGTTAATTTTTTCAAGTTCCTCAGCCGAATGCTAAAATTTAATTTCTCTGAGATTTCTGATTTTTTGGGATAGACAAACATACATGGTGAGTAAAACGTATGGAACATTGCTTCATGCTGTCCTATTTTTAATTTTATTGAGGGAGTTTATGTACACATGTTATAACGGGCGAAAGGATGAATATTTTGAACATGTTTTCAAAAACTATATTTTGATTTAAAAAGGATGTCCCAAGCAGTCTGCTTTTTAGATGACACTATGTACACTTTTTTTTTCATTTTGGATTTTCGGATCTCAGGACTCCATTTATAAACTAGGGAGATCAGGTTCAAATCCCAGTAGATAGACACTAAAATTTGTAAATTGTGTTGGGCAAGTCTGTGATCCAGGTAAATCAGAAAATATTAATTTTAGGACCCATATTTATGGGACTTTTATTTCTTCTTTTGATACGTGCTACCTCTTCTCTAAATATTGGATTTTTTTTTAAGAACATCCTGTATACGAAAAGGCTATGGAGTTCATGATTGTGAGTTCCAGTCTCTATAGATGTAGGCCTATGTTGTTTGTCACAATGTAATATTTTGTATTATTCCAAGTGAATTGTCGGTGATGTGTTAATCTCTTTGTCAAAGAATTATCACTATGTGCCCGCTTAGCATTAAATTTAAGAAAGTTAAATGAAGTATGAATAAATTTGATAGACTATTTCGTTTATATGACGTCATTCCATTTTCGACCAATGAAGTGTAATGAAATTTTGAATTCCAACCAATCACAGTCACACTTTCCGATAAATTTTGTAGCTAGATTTATCGCTATCAATTTATCGCATGGTCGTTCTTTTGTTTAATCGTTGTCGCCAACTGTTTCCCCGTAAATTGATGATCATGAATACATTAAGATGCAACTACACGGTTAAACTTTTCTTTCCACTTTAAAGCAATGAATGCAAGATTGATATTTAATATTAATTAATATATTTACGCAGTGAAGACCACGTTCAAAACGGCGCACCATGTAGACACAAAATCTTCATGTATCTTAGTTTAACGTACCTTTCAAACTTGATTCTTTCAATATTCTTCCCAGATTGCACGCATACGCGATTGGAATACTGAACTGTGTAGATGCAGCTTTAGTTCCGTTATACACTACAGCGAGAATGCGTTTGTCGAGCTATAAAAAATGCTTTTTTGTAGCACGAGTAACGGTCGAAATAAGGCACAGCTGACATTGGTTCTGCTCCCACAGGTAACTTAACCTATAACTGTAGCCTATAAAATTTGTATTTTGTGAATGAAATTAAACAATTAATAGAAAGTCAGATGTTCAAATTTATGTAACATCATCGCATATCAAACACAAAGACCTTGTATAGTAATATATACTATAATATAATATTACTATACAAGGTCTTTGATCAAACAGCTTTCGGTATAGAGTAATAAAATTCGTGTTTTAATTATCTATACAGAGATGGCTTCACTGTGTAGCAACATGTCTCGCTGTGAATACATAATCATTATTAATCAGGTTATTATAATTATATTATAAGATTTTAAATTATATTATTTAATTTCAGCAGATAATGAAAATGTATTTATGTTATAATAATAAGATAAAAGTGCTGTACATGTAATTAACATTGTTAAACCTGTATTTCGATTTTCCCAATTGGCATTACTGAATAATAACGTCGAATTTCTTTATTGCAGTAATCGATATTCATCTATTTCAACTTCACAATGTCTGAATAGGTTAAGTATTCGTAAATATAGAATTATTAAGATTTTGTGATCGAATTTTAGGGACATATTATTTACATTTTTATTTTATTCACGAAATAGTCCTAGTAAATGTCACTCGAGGTCTGAGATTTCCCAGATAAATCTCAGACCTCTCGTGACATTACTACAGACAATACTGTATTTGTCACTGTCTCATCCATATTGAAACAATAATGCATCTTGACTTTAAAGAAACAAAATGTATGTAAATGATTATATCTGTAAGTTTATGGGAACTGAATGAATACTAAAAAAAAAACTCTACATTTTTGAACAGATGTATTCGTAATGAAATAAAATAGCGGGAATGTAAAAAAGAATTTGACGATCAGACTTTCTCTTGATATCATTACTTTTTGTCAAAGTTTGACAATTTAAATGCAAATGAGTCACAAAACCAGAACCAATTGTCCATTAGAAGAGTTGGTACTGCGTTGTACAATCTTTAAGGAGAAAAGTTTCCAAGGATAATCCAGCTTTCTGCTAAGTTCACTTGTATTACATACAGGACACGAATGTACGGTTATTATGCGTAAGAAGATATGGAAATGGAGAAAGATTATAGCTTAGCCGTGCGGAACGGCTCTAGTAAAAGAATTGAAGTCACTCTTCGAGGCATCTTTGTAACTCCGTCTCACAGACACAAGATGGCTACTTATAACATTTCGTTTTCAGAACCATTAAGTTTATGATTAAAAATTAAAGTTTAGTATGCGTATCCAGTTCTTAGGCCCTCACTCACTTCCACGATTATCCTTAAAACTTCGTACAGCGGAGATTCAATAATTTGTTTGTTTCTTGCAAGCTTCCACAGAATAGACGTAGAGAAATACATTTAAAACACATGCATACTGTAACGGCTACTACTATTGATTGTTGAAAAATGTGTCTAGAAAAAAAATATTTTTATTTGAAAATAATTTGTACTTTTAGTAAATATCAATCAATTTACTAAACGTTTAAAATGAAGCTAAGACTTCCTATTATGAAATGGTATTGTCGGACCATCGGATCTGTGCCCCTTCAGGGCTGCCGTCGTTCTAGAAAAAGTTAACACCTGTCCTCACTTCATGCCTCCCACCACGTCAAACAGCAGGCCACGAACCTTGCCGAATACGGGTGTTGCCAAACTTCCGTCAAACGGTGTCATGAATAACTGGTCCTCCATGCTACAATATCATTTCTTTCAATCAAAATACATCTCGTACTTCTACATTTTTTAAACCTAAATCCTATGTCTCGAATCACTTTCCGTAGTGTTTCTCCAACCTTGGAAATTATTGCTTCTCTCGCAACCTTCTGTAATTTCTTCAATGTCGGAACTTCTTTCTGCACGGTATAAAATTATTGTATATTTTTTTCTTAAAATACATCGGTTCATATCATCTACAAGAATTAAAGGTTCCCATGGTCTGTTCTTCCCTGGTGATTCTAGCTTTCCATCTCCTGCACAGACTCCCTCTCTCCCGATTTTCTTTATCAGGCGCTCTGACCTGACAATATAAATTACATAACATGTTGTATTAGTATTAGTTAAGTAAGTAATTTTAATAAGTTATCAATTGAAATAAAGTAAGTCTCACCTCTGATCGCAGCTGCTCTTTTCATTGCCGTATTTATAGGAAACAGATATTGACCTGTTTGTTTCTCTTCATCGCAAAATTATATTACGTACTTGCTTAATAATATTTCTTTCGCCACTCCGTGCTACAGTATTCATATTGAATTGACAACACTGGACTGCAAGTGCAAATAAACTGTCCTGCAAGAAGGCTCAAAATTGTGAATAGTGGGAGAGAGAAAGGGAGAGAGTTAGAAAAGAAAGAGAGAGATAGGAATGCAAGGAGAGAAATGAATTACCGAGGGTGAGAAGGAATTAGAGTTCAATTCGCATATCTTACGGGGGCACAGATCCGATGGTCCGACAATACATTGGTTTTTCCTGGTGAATATGCTTCAGTAAAAAAAAAAAAAAAAAAAAAAAAAAACTTTGATCATTTGATTTTTCCTTTTTGGAGAAATATTTTTCAACAGGACAAATTTATAATCATAACTACATATATAGTGTTAGTTGAGAGGCAAGAGGGAAAAAGACCTTTGAGGAGGCTGAGACGTAGATGGGAGGATAATATTAAAATGGATTGAGAGAGGTGGGCTATAATGAATTTTATATGCTTTTAAAATGAATACTAGTCTGTGTAGTTCTACTGATGAATTGTATATAGGCCTACTGTAAATTGAATGGTAGTCTGTATAGCTCAATTGATTAATTGTATTTGCTGTAAATTGTATAATAGTCTGTATAGCTCAACTGATGAATTGTTTATGGTTATAAATTGAATTAATCTACTTCATATTAATTGCACAAATTTGTATAGCTTAATGAAAGTATGCTTGTAAATTGAATTAATCTGCTTACTTTGTATTGTATATGTTTGTATAGTTTTGGCCGATGAATTTTATATGCTTTAAATTGAATAGTAATCTGTATAGCTCTATTAATAAATTGTTTGTGTTTGTAATTTGAAGTAGTTTGCATGATATGTATTATCAATTTCTGTATATCACAACTGATTGAATTGTTTATGGCTTAAATTTAATCAACTTACTTGTTCTGTATTACACATATAGCTCAAATGATGAATGATCGTTTGCGTTTGTAAATTTCATAATCTGATTGGCTATGTATTGTATACTTTTAGTAGGGCCATCGATGTAGCTCAGTCGGCAGACTCGCTGGGCTACTGATCCGGAGCTGCGTTCGGGCATGGGTTGGATCCCCCTTTGGTCTCATTGAATGGTTTCTCCCGAGGTTTTCCCCAGCCGTGGGACTGAAGCCGGATGGTCTATGGCGAGTCCTTGGCATCAACCCCTTTGATTTTATTACCCCCCCCCCTTTGATTTGATTACCTGGTTGGGTTTTTCCGAGGTTTTCCCCAACCAAAAGACAAATTCCGGGTAATCTTTTGGCGAATCCTCGGACCTCACCTCATCTCACTACATCTCGCCAAAATGTTGTAAAAAATTGCACAAAACTGTAAAAATTGTAGAAAATTACTAAATTATAAAACTCTAAAATCTTGTAGAAATTGTAATTGTAATATTGTAAAATGTTGACTTGTTCCACATCTTAAAGCTTCTTTGCTCATGTAAGATCTATGGAATAAAATAAATGAATGAATGAGTGGAAATTATTTATTTTTATCGTCATCATCATCTACAGTAATTAAATACGTTAAAACCTGTTCCAACTTCGGAACTCTCTCTTTACTTATAGATCAGTGGTAAGTTACTCACTAGAAATTAGAGGAGAACCAAAAATGAGAAATAGTAATTTGCCGAGAGCCACAATGCATTTTACAGTATACCGAAGCTTAACAAAATACGGCCTACCGATCCGGAGTTGCGCTCGGGCGCAGGTTCGATTCCCGCTTGCGTTGATTACCTGGTTGGGTGTTTTTCCGAGGTTTTCCCCAACCATAAGGTACATGTCAGGTAATCTATGGCGAATCCTCGGCCTCATCTCGCCAAATATCATTTCACCATCACCAATCTCAACGACGCTAAATAACCATGTAGTTGATACAGCGTCGTTAAATAACCAAGTAAAAAAAAAACAAAATATGCGAATTTTTATTTATTGTATTTAGAACATTATTAACATTATTATTATTATTATTATTATTATTATTATTATTATTATTACTATTATTATTATTATTATTATTATTATTATTATTATTATTATAAGATATAAAATAACTAACACATTTTAGTATTCTTGAAGATTAAGGGCGGACTCTGCTATACTTATGCAAAATCATACCAATACAAGCAGATTGATTTGATGATTCATTTCAATTGTAAATCTGTAATCTATTTTGAATTTTAAAATTTATCAAATGAAGTGTCTTTTGAGAAGATTAACTCCGTACGTAGATGAAATTATTGGGGATCATCAGTGCGGTTTTCGGCGTAATAGATCGACTATTGATCAGATTTTTTGTATTCGACAGATAATGGAGAAAAAATGGGAGTATAAGGGTACAGTACATCAGTTATTCATAGATTTCAAAAAGGCTTATGACTCGGTTAAGAGGGAAGTATTATATGATATTCTTATTGAATTTGGTATTCCCAAGAAACTAGTTCGATTAATTAAAATGTGTCTCAGTGAAACATACAGCAGAGTCCGTATAGGTCAATTTCTATCTGATGCTTTTCCAATTCACTGCGGGCTAAAGCAGGGAGATGCACTATCACCTTTACTTTTTAACTTCGCTCTAGAATATGCCATTAGGAACGTTCAGGATAACAGGCAGGGTTTGGAATTGAACGGGTTACATCAGCTTCTTGTCTATGCGGATGACGTGAATATGTTAGGAGAAAATACACAAACGATTAGGGAAAACACGGAAATTTTACTTGAAGCAAGTAGAGCGATCGGTTTGGAAGTTAATCCCGAAAAGACAAAGTATATGATTATGTCTCGTGACCAGAATATTGTACGAAATGGAAATATACAAATTGGAGATTTATCCTTCGAAGAGGTGGAAAAATTCAAATATCTTGGAGCAACAGTAACAAATATAAATGACACTCAGGAGGAAATTAAACGCAGAATAAATATGGGAAATGCGTGTTATTATTCGGTTGAGAAGCTCTTATCATCCAGTCTGCTGTCCAAAAATCTGAAAGTTAGAATTTATAAAACAGTTATATTACCGGTTCTTCTGTATGGTTGTGAAACTTGGACTCTCACTCTGAGAGAGGAACATAGGTTAAGAGTGTTTGAGAATAAGGTGCTTAGGAAAATATTTGGGGTTAAGCGGGATGAAGTTACAGGAGAATGGAGAAAGTTACACAACACAGAACTGCACGCATTGTATTCTTCACCTGACATAATTAGGAACATTAAATCCAGACGTTTGAGATGGGCAGGGCATGTAGCACGTATGGGCGAATCCAGAAATGCATATAGAGTGTTAGTTGGGAGACCGGAGGGAAAAAGACCTTTAGGGAGGCCGAGACGTAGATGGGAGGATAATATTAAAATGGATTTGAGGGAGGTGGGATATGATGATAGAGACTGGATTCATCTTGCACAGGATAGGGACCGCTGGCGGGCCTATGTGAGGGCGGCAATGAACCTTCGGGTTCCTTAAAAGCCATTTTTAAGTAAGTAAGTAAGTATCAAATAAAGTGTCACATACAACCAGAAGGCACTCCTTAAAATCTATGCATCTGTAAAATGGCTTCATTTCTGGTACGTGATACGATGCTTTTTTGTAGTAATTTTATTTTTATGTACAGTTGCATATGTTACTTTCTGTTCAGATATTACGAGCATTTTTAACATTTTCAGTTTTCTATTCTTGATTGAGAATGTTTTGGATACTTCTCATTAAACTTTTAATGTACGCTGTGTCCGGGACAAAATTTACCAATAAGAAAGTCTAATAACTCGCGTAATAATGGAGATAGGAAAGTGAAATTTTCGGCAATGAAAGAGGGACATTTTAAGTTTTATGTCTGATGTTAGCAACATTTGGTCATTGTTGTTGACATAGCTGTAATTAAAATGGCGTTCACAGTGCAACAAAAGGTTCAATGCTGCTATTGGCTTGCCGAATTCAAGTATCCGAAGATAGTGGAGAGAAGATTTAGACAACAGTGGCCTGAGAAGCAACCACCAGATAGGCACACAATAACAACTTGGCATAGAAAGCTTCTTGAGACCGGGATCGTCAACAGGCATAATTGTCGCATCTGAGGATCAGAAAATCCGCATGTAGTGAGGGAATTGGAAAGAGACAGCCCTAAGATTAATGTTTGGTGCGGACTTACACACGAAACTGTGATTGGACCGTTCTTTTTTGTGGAAAACACTATCAATGGAAATGTGTATCTTCAAATGCTGCAAAATTACGCCATTCCTCAAATTCCACAGGGATATGTTTTCCAATAAGACGGAGCTCCGCCTCATTATGCATTACATGTTACAGATCACTTGAATGAATGCTTTCCTCAGCGATGGATTGGTCGAGGTGGACCTACAGCATGGCCTCCCAGATCCCCAGACCTAACCACACTGGACTTCTTTTTTTGGGGAAACATAAAGGACATTGTGTACAAGACTGTAGGCCTAGTGGCAGATTTGGAGGATCTGCGTCGGAGAATTATCGCTGCTTGTGCAACTATCACTCCATAGATGTTACGAAACACATGGCAAGAACTTGAATATCGTCTGGACATCTGTCGTGCTAAAAGAGGTGCACACATACAAGTTTATTAGTGGTCATTCGAAACTCTGGAAATCCCTTTGTCAATTCCCGCAAACAGCATTTTCATCCATCAATTATTTGGTGAGTTATTAAACTTTCTTATTGGTAAATTTTGTCCCGGACACCCTGTACATTAAGATAAAACTATTATAACCCATTATTAACACATAATAAGCACGTCAGACATGACACTGGCTTTTTTTTTTAAGAAAACAAATAGCCTACGTGTCATTTGAACTCCTTCAGTAGCAGTAATGGTGCAGGGTAACCAAAGTTCTCTCCAGTTGCACAATATTACAGAAATTTAAAAAAAATGCTCAGAAAAAGAATAGTAATATTACTTCAAGAGCCACATCATGTTTAGTAGACCGAGATATACAATCTGTATGATTTTGGCAGTTTATATCGTTTACACACTCTATATCGAACACTATCAGTTTTGTGACAACGACCATACTGTGGTTTCTACTGTGTTTAATTATTTACACCACGAAATAAAGTTCAAATTATCTGGTAACTTGCTGGATAAAACAATTGCATGGTCCTATCATTTGTTTAAGAATATCGTTCCGTTTCCAATGTTACGTAATTGCAACTCGAACAAGATAATTTCCCTTGTGATGTTCTGGATACAAAGTAGTGGCAGACATATTGAGTTCTTAACATAAACTGACATCAGTTCAAATTCAGTCAATGTGTGCATGTGGCACATACGCATTCACGTCCGACTTCTGAGTAATCAATCATGCACAGACGGCACAGACAATAATCCTCTAAGTTCAAGCATAAAGCTTTTTTTATGCAACTTCCAGCAACATTTGCTTCATAGGTGATCCTCTTTCCATATCTGAATTTAATTTATTTTGAAAATACATAATGCATTATTTCGTTTAAATGTATACCTATGGAAACGAGCGATATTAGCGGAATTCCCTTCAGGGACGACAACATTTCAAGGAGCAAAGTCCTTAAGCACGAAAACGTTAGTTTTCTTGTCCGTAGTAGTAATATTTGGTGAAATACACAGCACATCTTAACGTTGATAGAGGGAAAGCAAATAGTTCATAAAGATAATAGCGGAAACTCTAACCAAAAAGTTGCGACACCGATACTAACTCACTCTGGTGGCATGAAGTTAACACTCTCAATCCCGCCCTGATCAGCTGTTGTTATACAATATGAAGGTGATATAATAATTACAGATTCATTATGTTGACGCCATAAAAATGGTTGGAAGTGTAGTAATATACGTTACAAGAGCGGTATGTTGACGTTTTCATGGTCGAGGAAAAGATTGAAAAAGCGAAACGTAGTTGAGCTTTTATAATTTCCGAGAACATGAAAACAAACATACCGCTCGTGTATCGTACATTATTTTGTGCGAAGATCGTTTATTACATACCTGAAAGACGAATTTCTAATTAGTTGCAATGAAATCTCCATCTTGGTTTCTGTTTAATGACGCCAACTTCGGAAAACCAAAATATCTTTCTTCAACATTGTTGCTATAAAATGTTTTCTGTGTTTACTATACTCCAGCAGGCCGTGATATACGTCTGTCTTTTTGTTCCCCCAGTCTATAAATGCGAACTTAAAACAAACGGTACTGTTATGTAATGATTTATTTTTCATTTTAATATTTTAACAATATTATTTATATAACATATTGCAGTAATAACCTCGGCATCTGGAATCTAGTTGATTTTTTCACGGCTTCCTTAATGTTACTTCTATCAGGAATGCAATAAGTTTCGTGGAGTAGTAGACTTTACTTAATATTTGCAAATATTTAAAAACAATAATTAACATTGCAATTTAGGTGAAATTGCAGTGGTAAGTTTCCAATTTATAATTATTACTATGTTAAACGTCTCTAAAAATAATATGTTAAAAGCCTAAAGCAGTAAAATGAATGTCGCGCTTAAGCGGTAAGAAGAGGGAAATTGTTATGTGTGTTACGTTGGGAATATTGAATGTGGTATTTCACACCTGTGCGGAAAACAAGCAAATACGCACGATCTCGCACAAAAAGTATTTGTGCTGTATATGGATGCAATAATATTACAGGCAAACGGTTTCCAAGAAATGTAAGCGTGACTTCGAAAATCAGGATAATTTTTTTCTCTTCTAATGATACTGTGTCCTCATTACATTGTTTGTGAAACTGAAGTGCTTTGCTTATTCCACTCTTGATTGCAAATTCATTTATATTCTTATTCTAGTAGGCGCTTGACTCTAAAATGCTATGACTTAGTCTTGTTAATGGATATTGTTAATTTATATTAATCCAGTCCCTACCATCATATCCCACCTCACTCAAATACATTTTATATTATCCTCCCATCTACGTCTCGGTCTACCCAAAGGTCTTTTTCCCTCAGACCTTCCAACTAACACTCTATATGCATTTCTGTTTTCGCCCATACGTGCTACATGCCCTGTCCATCTCAAACATCTGGATTTAATGTTCTTAATTATGTTAGGTGAAGAATACAAAGACTGCAGTTCTATGTTGTGTAACTTTCTCCATTCTTCTGTAACTTCATCCCTCTTAGCTCCAAATATTTTCCTAAGCACCTTATTCTCAAATATCCTTAACCTCTGTTCTTCTCTCAAAAAGTCAGAGTTACGTATGATTCTTCCCGCAAAGAAATTGTGTCATTCGAGGCATCTTTCAAGTTCTGATAAACATCAGATATTTGTTTCCTTGACTTCGAGACTGTAGGCTATTGTCGTAATGTTTCTATCATGTACCTTAACATTAGTTCCATTCCAAACTCTAGTTTCTGTTTATTTTAAATTTTCGAGACTCTTAAAACGTAAATTATCCAACATTGTTAACGTTTCTCTTGTATTTGGGTTTATTAGTGGTATTATGTATGTATGTATGTATGTATGTATGTATGTATGTATGTATGTATGCATGTATGTATGTATGTATGTATGTTCTAAATTAGGTCTGGTTAACTCAGAGACACTGAATGTTTTTCACTTTGCATTTTCTCTCAAGAATTTCACTCAAAGCTGGGGTTCACGAATATAATAAGCAATCTGTTGGTGGGCTCAATCCTATTACATCAATATAATTATTCGACATTCTGTACGGGAAGCATCTACGAATAAGTTATGCTTAACGTCCGCAAAATCAATTTTCTATTTAAACTGAACCTTGACATTTGAAGCTAACATACCCCAAACCTAATAAACGGTGCATCATTTCAAAACAGTTTAAAGCGATGTAATGTTAAAATGTAACACGACGTTTAATGTCAAAGGTGAAGGAGTGAAGATTACAGATTTTAAAGAAGTGATTATTACATATATGACATTCCTTATTCGACTTCAAAGCAGTACATACGAATAATCCACATCATATCTTTGTTATAGACGACAAACATTTTACACTGAAGACATTCTTAAACTTAGTATTTTAGCGAAGAGGAATTTAAAACTACGTAAAGAGTAGAAGGTATAGTTACATATATCTGACCATCAATAAAAAAACTATTCTCCTAAAAGAAACTCCTGTTCTTTATTCAATCGCAATCTCAAATGACCATTGATACTCTCTTATTATTTACTACGCGTAATTAGCTATTTCTTTCATTATCAGTGTTTCAACCTTCTATTGTCTCAAAAAAAAAAAGAAGTTGTCCTAGAAACAGTGGATGAAGAAAGAACAATGCTGAAACTAATCTCGAAGACAAAAAGAAATTGGCTGGATCACTGTCTAACGAGAAAATTCCTAAAAAATGAACTGGAATGAAAAGTCAACGCGAGAAAAATGCGGACCACAAGTAGATATCAGATGATAGACAACATTAAGATATATGGATCGTATGCATTCACTGAGATGGGAATATAAGAGTACAGTGCATCAGTTATTCATAGATTTCAAAAAGGCATATGACTCGGTTGAGATAGAAGTTTTATATGATATTCTTATTGAATTTGGTATTCCCAAGAAACTAGTTCGATTGATTAAAATGTGTCTCAGTGAAACGTACAGCAGAGTCCGTATAGGTCAGTTTCTGTCAGATGCGTTTCCAATTCACTGCGGGCTAAAGCAAGGAGATGCACTATCACCTTTACTTTTTAACTTTGCTCTAGAGTATGCCATTAGGAAAGTCCAGGATAACAGAGAGGGTTTGGAATTGAACGGGTTACATCAGCTGCTTGTCTATGCGGATGACGTGAATATGTTAGGGGAAAATCCACAAACGATGAGGGAAAACACGGGAATTTTACTCGAAGCAAGTAAAGAGATAGGTTTGGAAGTAAATCCTGAAAAGACAAAGTATATGATTATGTCTCGTGACGAGAATATTGTACGAAATGGAAATATAAAAATAGGAAATTTATCTTTTGAAGAGGTCGAAAAATTCAAATACCTGGGAGCAACAGTAATAAATATCAATTATACTCGGGAGGAAATTAATCACAGAATAAATTTGGAAATGCCTGTTATTCGGTTGAGAAGATTTTATCATCCAGTCTGTTGTCAAAAAATCTGAAAGTTGGAATTTATAAAACAGTTATATTACCGGTTGTTCTTTATGGTTGTGAAACTTGAACTGTCACTTTGAGAGAGGAACATAGGTTAAGGGTGTTTGAGAATAAGGTGCTTAGGAAAATATTTGGGGCTAAGAGGGATGAAGTTACAGGAGAATGGAGAAAGCTACACAACACAGAACTGCACTCATTGTATTCTTCACCTGACATAATTAGGAACATTAAATCCATCCGTTTGAGATGGGTAGGGTATGTAGCACGCATGGGCGAATTCAGAAATTCATATACAGTGTTAGTTGGGAGGCCGGAGGGAAAAAGACCGAGACGTAGATGGGAAGATAATATTAAAATGGATTTGAGGGAGGTGGGATATAATGATAGAGACTGGATTGATCTTGCTCAGGATAGGGACCAATGGCGGGCTTATATGAGGGCGGCAATGAACCTCCGGGTTCCTTAAAAGCCAGTAAGTAAGTAAGTAAGTAAGTAAGTAAGTAAGTAAGTAAGTAAGTAAGTAAGTAAGTAAGAAAGTATGTAAGTAACCTTTTCTCAATAATTTTTACACACAAATCCAGAATATTATTCTTTATAAACATTGTATGTCCATTAAGATACTATACTGTATCTTCTAAGTATACGAAGAGTCCTCAGTATATTGTGAATATGTAAAATTTTTGTTTTAACCCTTCTCCGGGCAACCAGGGTCCGTCGGACCCTGGCACTACTATTTTTGTGAATAAAATGAAAACTATAATTTCTACCTACTTGAAATTTCATGACTTTGTTAATTTCTGTGCTTTTTATATTTAGGAAGAAGGAAAATATTGTAGTATTTTGCACAAATGTTCTAGAACACTTGTACTTCTTTAAAGTCTTAACCGGGCATGCAGGGTATACTGGACCATAGTGTATTTTATTGCTTTTTCTCACTTCTTAACAAGATTTCACTCTTTCAAACCATTCAGTGATAATCTGACGGCAATGGAATGTTGGCAAAATTATTTCCGAAGCTCAAAAACAATGACATTTAAAAAAAGACCAATTATGCGTTATAATAAATATAAATAAGTCAGTGTGAAGTAATGCTAGCCATAATACGGTGTAGTTTATAATAGAAAGAGTGACTGAATCTTTCACTTTTTCATTATTTTTATATGGGAGTAATTATTATGGAAAAGCCGAAGAAAGTCAAAGAAATAAAGGTACGGTCTTTAGTTGTTACAGTATATTTGAATGTATCTTAGTTATGCTGTTATACTGAAGAGTTGTAATTAGGTCAAATATTCTGACAGACTCAGCGTAAGTACTTGTGTGAAGAATCCATTCAGGATTTGCTTAGAGAACCTGACCTAAGAAAAGACGATTCTAGCTTCGGGCCAGATGATAATGCCGGTAATAGCAAATCTGATCATCAGAGTGAAGCATCAGAAGTTAGTAATCATCATTTAGAGCCACAATATGACCCTGAAACCTCAGATGATGAGTATCTATCTATAAATAAGAAAAGCAGTTATCACCAATGTGATCCACAAGAGGTTAGTGTTGACCGTCTAGAACTAGGATATGGGGGAAGCATTCGTTCAAACTGCTAATTTCTTTGGTAAAGATGGCACCACGTGGAACTCTCAGCTTTTTCCAACAGGCCGAGCTAGGACTCACAATATTATCAAAGGGTCAATAAATAAAGTCACTCTTTCACCTGGGAAATCTATTGATGCCTTCAATCTTTATACTGATTCAGTTATAAGTGACATAGATAATAATCAAGAGGCTGAGCGGCTGTATTTAGAAAGAAATGTTGCACACCCATGGAAGTGTTGTAACGACACTGAATTGCGGCCATTTTTCGGTCTACTAATAACTGCAGGACACCTCAAAGCAAATTACACTAATTATGACATTCCGTGGAGCAGCTTGTATGGTGTTCCAGTATTTAGAGCGACCATGGGTCTCAAGAGATTCAAATCTTTGCTAGCGTTTACGTGCTTTGATAACAAAACAAGATCCATTTGCCGTGAGAAGGATAAGTTTTCCCTGGTTATAGATGTCTGGGAAAATGTGAATTCGAATTAAAAAAAATATTAGGCCTATATTTCTTGTACTGATATAACGGTTGATGAGCAACTTATTCCATTCCGTGGTAGATGTCCTTTCAAGGAATACATGCCATCAAAAGCTGACAAATATGGCATGAAAGTATGGTGGGCTTGTGACTCCAAAACCTTCTATCCCCTAAATGGTCTGCCATACACCGGATAAGAAAACTGTGTAAGGGTACACTCTGGAGTAGGTCGAAGGGTTGTTTCTTATCAAAGAACAAACAAATGTAACTTGCGATAACTACTTTATTGACAAAGAACTCACTGAGAATCTCCTCATTAATGGTCCCACCTTAGTTGGAACAGTACTCAATATATATTCATCTCTCCTGAGTTTCAGCCAAATAAAAGACTGTCAGAGTGTTCATCGATCTGCGGATTTACAAAATATGTAACATTGGTTTCAATATACCAAAATCAAATAAGACAGTTGTTGTTCTTTCTGCACTGCACCACACACAAACCATTTTGGAAGAAGAAAATAAACCATCGATCATTAGTGAATGCATATGCGTGCAAGAGACATACAAATCGCTGGCCATTTGCATTTTTATTAATCTTTTAGATGTATGTGGAATTACTGCATTTGTTGTGTGGATGAGCCTTCATCCTTCGTGGAATCTTGTAAAACAGAACAATAGGAGCTTGTTGCTTGTAGCTGTTGCTGAAAGTTTCATCCAATCTCAAATTGAAAGAAGACCTAGAGTAGGACTTCAGAAAAAACTGTAATCACCATTGCTCCTTTCATGCCAAGAGCTAGTAGGCCTCTCCATCTACTGCGCTCCAACCACAGACTAGAAGGTGTCATATGTACCAGTATGAAAAAAGTCGCAAACAAAAACAAAGCTGTGACAATTGTAGTCAATCTGTGTATAATGAGCACAGTGAAGTGACCTAGTGTGTAAAAACTGTAAGAATGATTATGAGTGATGACTTGTGAGAGTGTGAGAGTGATGACGTGTGTGAGAGTGATGACGTGTGAGTGTGTGGGAGTAATGACGTGTGAGAGTGTTGATGTAAGAGTGTGGGTGATAACATGTGAGCGTGATGACGTGTGAGAGTGATGACGTGTGAGTGTGTGTGTGTGTGTGTGTGCGCTAGAAATGAGAAAATCTAAAATTTGTGTAAATGTGAGTTTTATGACGAAAGTAAAAAAAAAAAAAATTGTAGATCATACACTAACATGTTTCTTTTATCGAATGAAAAAACTATTAAAATTATATCACTTTATGTATATTATCATGGATACTTTGGTCACTATAATAATATAATTATTAAGGAAGATTAATATTGTATACAATAAAATGATTTTCTTCTGTCAATGTATTAAAATGGCATGTGGGTCCGACGGACCCTCCTTGCCCATCTACGTTACAAAAGTAGGTTGCCCGGAGAAGGGTTAAATAGCACATTTTGACAAAAGATGGAAAAATCTTTGAAAATATGTAGTTTCAAGAGAAGTTAACAGGACCGAATATAAGATATTAATATGATAATAATGATGATGGGGATAATAAATCTGTGTTGTTTGGTCAGAACAACTCGAAAAATGATCTTTTTTTAGCTGAAGGCGCAGGCCTATATAAAAAACAGTTCTCTTTCATTTCGCATAGCTTTGATATTTCCATGTAATCTTACGTTATTTTCATTAAGATTTGTATACATACATAAGTGTTCTGCCCATAGGCAGGTATTTCACTGTAAACCCAGCTTTCTCCAATCTTTCCTATTTTCTGCCTTCCTCTTAGTCTCCGCATATAATCCATATATATTAATGTCGTCTATCATCTGATATCTTCTTCTACCCCGAACTCTTCTCCTGTTCACCATTCCTTCCAGTGCATCCTTCAGTAGGCAGTTTCTTCTCAGCCAGTGACCCAACCAATTCCTTTTCCTCTTTCTGATCAGTTTCAGCATCATTCTTTTTCACCCACTCCTTCCAACACAGCTTTATTTCTTATTCTGTCTGTCCATTTCACATGTCACATCCTTCTTCATATCCACATTTCAAATACTTGTATGCTTTCTCTTCACTTCGTCGTAATGTCCATATTTCTGCTCCATACAATGCCACACTCCACACAAAGCACTTCACTAGTCTCTTCCTAAGTTATTTCTCCAGAGGTCCGCAGAAGATGCTCCTTTTTCTATTAAAAGCTTCGTTTGTCATTGCTATCCTCTTTTTCACTTCCTGGCTGCAGGTATAAACTATATGATTTGCATAGGAAAATTTAAAATAAAAGTGCTTTTATCTCAAAACAGGTTTTTTGAGCCATCATGTTTTGACCAAACAACTTCCGATTCTTATGAAAACAAAATTACACATTACGTATCTATGCAAATATCAAGTGTGGGTACTCTCAATGTGTGTATATATATATATATATATATATATATATATATATATATATATATACATATATATATACATTCGTTGTTCCATTTAAAATAAGAGAGTTGGAGTTACTGCCAATTAAACCGGAAGTATAAAAAACTCGGTGAAATTATTATTGAGTTCTTAGTATATAGTTATCCGCACACACAAAGTTTCATGTCACTGAACCACATGCTTCAAAAGTTATTTAGGTGGTGCGGGACTTCTAACTAACCCTGTATATTTATATTTTTACTTCAATATTTAACAACGCTGTATCAACTACCATGTTCAGCGTCAATGAGATTGGTGATAGCGAGACGGTATTTGGCGTAATGAGGCCGAGGATTCATCATAGATGACCTGACATTTGCCTTACGGTTGGAGGAAACCTCGGAAAAACCCCATCCAGATAATCAGTCTAAGCGGGAATCGAACCCACGCCCGAGCTTAACTCCGGATCGGTGGGCAAGCACCTCAGCCGAAAGAGCTACGCCGGTGGCTTGTAGTTTTTATTTAGAAGATCATTAGTTACTGTAGATTTTATAAGTACCATTCGTCGAATAAGGTCTATACAAATACGGACATGTAGCGATTTCGGTATTCATAATGCAGATATCCCGCGTATTAGCCACAGACAACTACGTAGAAATCAATTCAACGAGTTCCATTTATTAATAATAGTTTGAAAATACTGAAATGACTTTAAAGTTGTTCACTTTGCTAATGAGCTATGTCAGGCCTCAGGAGAGCAGATCCAGTATTCGTTTTGTTTTTATATTCTTGATTGAACATTTTTCCTATAAATAAGTTGATATTTAAATAAGCACATAATGGGCAATCAAACTTCTCTCAAATGTATGATAGGGTTGTAGATGAAGTCAATATTGAAAGTTTTATGCATAGACTAAACTAAATATATGTGAGTATACAAATTTATAAAGGAACAGTACTTAATAGTAACTAAAACGTTTAGACGAAAAACACTAAATTCCTTTAATTGATGAAGCGCTATGGAATTCTACGTTGAATTGAGCTACTGAACTTCTATACAGATCAAATAAGTCCGCTGAATTTCTACCTATGTATATACATTCAAATTTACCCACTAAATATTTTATCCGCCTGAGTCCTGAGTCTTTTTTGTTTTATTTTTAAAATTCAATATAATTCTACACTTAAAAAACCCACTACAACCACAACACACATACGCAATTCATCAAATCATCCCATACAGTGGCGATTTCTCTTAAGGAGCACAGGAGCAGTGCACCACCTCTTCAAATAACACGTGTTTTATAAGTTATATCAATGAGCTGCAGTAGACTATGTGAGCGACATAATTCTTTATTATAATACTATGTAAAAATAACACTGCACGTGTACTGTTCTTGTTGACGCCTGGGACTTATGTTTACCGCTCGACACTTGCGGCACACTGCTCCATTCGAGCATACGCAGTAGTACTGTTTCACTGGCAGGCTTTGGAGCATGGTAGGGAGGCAGTACAGTGTGCGTAGGGGGGGTTAGGAGCACTTTCTGATGTGTTCTCAAGCTCGTTCCATCATAAATGTTACTATGAATAGTGAGCAAAATCTTTTAAATGTGTAATTTTCTATAAGACCTTTACACGAAAAGATCAAAATAAAGAAGATGGGTAGACGTACGCATGAATTAAAATTATAAGTGACGAAGAACAGTAATAGAGAAGTGACAAGAAAATTCAACATTCGGACTTACGAAAAATGCAATATGCGGCTGCAATACAGTATAAAGATGCTGTGTTTTGTTTTCCTTGCCTATTGTTCTACGGCGAACATTTAATGACAAAAATAAGTACGTTTTATGAATTTTATTTATTTTTCTGTTTGAATTTAGGACTTTGCGTAGTAACTAAATAATTTTGATTATCGTTCTGCAGATATGATTGATTTGAAGCACATGAATGAAAGAATTAAAAAAACACGATTCTTCAGCTGCACCCATCAACAATAATGTTAAATTAGCAGTGTTGGGTCAAACAAACATACAGACACAATTAGATTAAATTGGATTTTTGAACTTCACAATGATAAAGCTACCAAGCACAAATATATGCGTGCGGTTTTGTGGAGCTTTGAGTTGGCTTTAAGAGGTCACGAAGACGGAACTCATCTTTAAACGCTAGTATTTTTCTTGGCTTCATCAATTTCAGTTCTGAATTAGATGCACTCTTAAGGAACATTTGGAAAGAGCAACAGTGTTTAAGAGCACATCAAACACTAACTTATACAGAACGAAATCCTTCAAGCAATTTTGATGTATGCCATGATGAGATTTCAAAGAAATAAAGAAAGCTGCTGACTTTTTAGCAGTTAAGGCTGATGAGACGACACACGTATCGAATGCTTGTGAACGTGTGAACTGTGTTATAAAACGCAATATAGTGAAAACAATATTATTTACGGTGTAGTGCATAGAAATTGAACACTTTACTTTGCTATTACTGGACCTACATTGGAAACTGATTAACTGCAATTTCTTGACTAACAAAATTATGTAAATCTATACCTACGTAACATATGTTAATAGTTATGTAATAGTTAGTACCTATAATAATAATAATAATAATAATAATAATAATAATAATAATAATAATAATAATAATCATAATCATAATCACAATAAATATTTGTGCACCACCAGGATTATTTATCACCACACGCCACTGATCCCATACAACATAAACATGCAGCTTTCCGTAAAATGACACACAGATTAATTAATATACCAATGAACAATGACAATTACACTGAAGAATTAAACACAATAAAATATATAGCACAAGACAATGGAAACAACCCTAACATAATAGATACACTAATAAAAAAGTATAAGGAAATTAATTAACAAAGCAACTACTGTTACATCATAAACAAAAGATACGTGCCCATGTGTTGTAAAAATGTCAGCTCTATAGATTCAGCAGATTTCGAGAAAATAATTTAATATTCTAATGATAGGAAGTTGCTCACAAATGTCACCTTAAAAGTATAATGCGATAAGAGTTTTGTTATGTAATATTAGTTACACTTAAAACAGATACACCACCTAGGTAACTTTGTTTTGTACCGTAATATTGTTTTGATTAGTTTAATGATTACTTTTGTAAGGTTAAAGATACCATCAATATAAATTCCAACTTATCATGTCATACTCAATCTCTTTCTTTGGAATATCACTTTCTTTATGAATGATGTGTTTCATCCACTTAATACAGTATAATATTATACTATGCAATTTAAGTGAATATTCCTTCTCACCTCTCTATTATGTTATTAAGATTTAAACCACAAGTGCAACATTAAGAAATCAGCGTTAGTACTTTTGTTTTACAGACAATATAGATAATATTAAACAGAAAGAAGCCATATAAAAATAACGACATAAAATTTCACGTTCCGTTTGAAGTTTTTGCACCACTGTTTTCTTAATCCAACAGATTGCTTATTCATATACACAACCCTTCCTCTTTCCATACTTAGCGCTTGCTGCCCGCGCACGACGTCAAGGTCAGAAAAATGCGCTTGCTTTGACATCACTGCCTTAATCTGTCGAGCATGGTTGTGAATTACAATTACCTTATTAAAGATCGTGTTATGCTGTTCCCACCCTTCAATATCACAATCATTCAGTTTATTTTTAACGAAAGCCAGAGGGCACAAGTTATAAAAAAAAGTGCGAACCGCTGACTATTACATGCACTTTCTCACTCTGAAAACAATTTAAAAATACCTGCTGGAATTAATTATAAAAGAAACATGGTGTAGTTTTTTAACATCTAGCCGTTAAGCTCACAGCTTTCAATAATTTTTAATTTTGCACAGAAATGGCTGAATAAGTAAAGAGATTTTGAAATCTGGAAAGGTTAATCCGCTTACCATTGCCCCACTGTTTCTGCAGCACCAGCTCCTTACAGCTCAAAGAAGAAGTGTCGTGTCAGTCATCGAAAGAACGTTACCATCGGTTCTCTTGTGTGAGCAGTTGGAGGGAGATGTCTGAAATTGACACAGGCCTTAGAAAGTACTAAACTACAGGATAAAGGTCACCGGGGTATTCATTGCTGAAAACTCATGTCGCCACATTTTGCCACAACCACAGGGTGCAACCTCATGACCGCATTGTGTTCATACGGCGAGACATAATTAACGCATGTAGTTCAGCCTCCGGATAGTGAACCGCTGAAATTAATGAGCCGAGCGGTGAATTTATGAGGCTCGTGATTTTGTTACGGGACAAGCATAGGAGACGATGGCAGGCCGCGTAGGACGAGAGACGTGCTCAAATGTCACTATTTTAACCTGGGGACAAGAGATATTTAAGGTATCATTGAAGCTTTTCCCACACGTTCAAGTAAATATTTTTATGAACAATTCTATACTTCCATTTAAATGAGGGAATGGCTAATTCTTGAGAAGAGATGTAGGTTAGACTTTTCCATCAAACAGATTTAGTCGTTTGTAGCGGCCCCAATAAGTAGGAATCCCTCGTAACGCATTTTTTTTATGGACTGAAGACAAAAAAAAGTGTCCAAATCTCCTGACGTTTCGCGGGAGCCAATAACGTGCAAACGCGACGTTGGGTGGTATTAATAAAAACGAAGACCTTACTATGCTCATCTTCCTCATGAGCAAAACGAGCTTGCTTTTTCTATGAGGAAGCTCTGAAATGTCGTATTAATAAAAACTATCGGAACTTGCTCTTACGTGCCAAAGCTTGCTCACAGAGTTTGCTTCACTTAGCGTGGGAATTCGTATCAGTAGAGTCGTCAAACGGGTTCAGGCCAGCCACAACAAGCGATACCGGCACGTGTATTTCGATCGAAAGGATTAGTGATTGAGCTATGAGTGATACAGAGGAAGACGTTGGGAAAAAGGGAGAAGATTTATCTTTATTTATGGATATCATTAAAAAGTTTCCAGTTATACTTAAGAAGTCAATGTTACCGGAATCGAGGCAAAAGAAATCTGCAGCATTTGCAAATATCAGAGAGAAGTATGAAAAAGGGTTTGGGGTGCCAATAACCGAGGCACAATTAATTAAAAAAGTGTCCAATATGAAAACCAGATTTAAAAAAAAGATGGGAAACAAGCACATAAAGATGAATGACTGCCCGGGTTCGTATGGGATCTTTAATTGAAAAATCCGTAGTGACACTTGTGGCGGACAAGGTTGCAGTTGGGTTTTTCTCGGGGTTCTCCCGTTTCCCCTAATGAGGAATTTACATCATTCTGTCAACATTTCTCCATTCAGTCATTATTCCATAGCATTCCTCGAATGCCGGCTGGCCTAGGGATTAGTGGAGTTGCTTGCTCGAACCCTGGATACATAGCAAACCTTAGTGTAGTCAGCCGGTGTGAGTTTGGGACTGTGCCTAGCTTGAGGGTTAGTGCAATGTATCTTGATAGGTCGCAGTGCTGGGTCATAGTGCCCCTCTCCCAAATTCTATTTCATTCCAGTGCATAATATTTGAACTGATAATTTCATGTAAGTTACATTTGTGTGTAAGTTGTAAATAAAGAAGTATTCAAGATTCCGTGTATTATCAGCTGTGATTTTATAGTAGCTTTCAAAGAGTCTTGCACGCTTTTCCTTATAATACTCTCTGTGGTCCTTCAATGCCTCCAATTGTTCCAACAGCATTAGCCTCTGCAAATCTGTTAAGGAATTATTTAAATGCACTGCCTCTGGTTTGGTTTGTGTCACCTAAGAAATAGTCGGTTAAACAATCCACATTTTCTCGATTAAATCGGTACGAAGTTTTGTAATCTCTCGAAAGTGAATCTCTGTGCTTCTTATACAACTTTTAAGCCCATTGAATATCCAGGAATTCAGCCATTTCGATACAACAGCTTCACTCTGAGTTACCTATTTAGGTACCTCAGGTTTTTTGAAGCAAATGCTTCAGAGCAAGAAGCAAAACTCCGTTTTATTAATCAGTAATGCGAGGAAACTATTACGTGCTGACTCCTTGCACAAAGGTGGAGGAAATTTTTGATGAGCAAGCTTCATTTTCCTCAACTTTATTAATAGGAAAAGGAGGAAGCTCACAAAATTTGAAGCAAACTCATCTTCCTCATCTTTATTAATACCACCCGTTGTCAAACCTACAGAGTGGGTGATGAGTACTCCACGGAACTCGCATGGCGGGAGGAATAGATGGCCTGTGTTGAAAACAGGATCCGTTCTAAATAACAAAACAGTGTAATGCAATAATAAGTAATATTCATACAATAATGAATAATGTATTAAAAATCATACCTATAGGTTGATGTTTGCAATTCCAGGAGAAAAGCCAATGGTGTTTTTTCGAAGACATTTAAATCCGTCCGCTATTAGATACATTAATATGATTCCTAGGCGAGACGAACAATTTCGTAGCACCCTGTGTTTCCAGTAACACGGTTGATACATTTATTGAACACGCCTCGGCAGTTATATAGTTCTTCACACTTACAAAAGTTAAGATTTTGACGGTTTTCTTTGGACGAATATTTTCTGAGGAAATTGTAGACATCAAATATAATTTTCCGTACATTGCTATTATAACCACTGGCTCTATTACCTTGATGAGTGGTTTGTTTCAATTTCATACTACTCGTACTAATAAACAAATAAAATAATTAACTGATATGAACACAAACAAAATGTTTATTACAAACGAACTATTGATTTCACTGACAGAAAAAAAGCAAGTCGAATATTTACACACAACACAAACAGAAATCCAGCTGGCATTTCGGGCCCTCGCTTCATAATTATTTTTATCTAATGTTTATGTAGCTGAACTTTTATCATCTAGTCTGCTGTCAAAAAATCTGAAAGTTAGAATTTATAAAACAGTCATATTACCGGTTGTTCTGTATGGTTATGAAACTTGGACTCTCACTCTGAGAGAGGAACATAGGTTAAGGGTGTTTGAGAATAAGGTGCTTAGGAAGATATTTGGGGCTAAGCAGGATGAAGTTACAGGAGAATGGAGAAAGTTACACAACGCAGAACTGCACGCATTGTATTCTTCACCTCGCTTCATAATTATTTTTATCTAATGTTTATGTAGCTGAACTTTTATCATCTAGTCTGCTGTCAAAAAATCTGAAAGTTAGAATTTATAAAACAGTTATATTGCCGGTTGTTCTATATGGTTGTGAAACTTGGACTCTCACTCTGAGAGAGGAACATAGGTTAAGGGTGTTTGAGAATAAGGTGCTTAGGAAGATATTTGGGGCTAAGCAGGATGAAGTTACAGGAGAATGGAGAAAGTTACACAACGCAGAACTGCACGCATTGTATTCTTCACCTCGCTTCATAATTATTTCTATCTAATGTTTATGTAGCTGAACTTTTATCATCTAGTCTGCTGTCAAAAAATCTGAAAGTTAGAATTTATAAAACAGTTATATTACCGGTTGTTCTATATGGTTGTGAAACTTGGACTCTCACTCTGAGAGAGGAACATAGGTTAAGGGTGTTTGAGAATAAGGTGCTTAGGAAGATATTTGGGGCTAAGCAGGATGAAGTTACAGGAGAATGGAGAAAGTTACACATCGCAGAACTGCACGCATTGTATTCTTCACCTCGCTTCATAATTATTTTTATCTAATGTTTATGTAGCTGAACTTTTATCATCTAGTCTGCTGTCAAAAAATCTGAAAGTTAGAATTTATAAAACAGTTATATTACCGGTTGTTCTATATGGTTGTGAAACTTGGACTCTCACTCTGAGAGAGGAACATAGGTTAAGGGTGTTTGAGAATAAGGTGCTTAGGAAGATATTTGGGGCTAAGCAGGATGAAGTTACAGGAGAATGGAGAAAGTTACACAACGCAGAACTGCACGCATTGTATTCTTCACCTCGCTTCATAATTATTTTTATCTAATGTTTATGTAGCTGAACTTTTATCATCTAGTCCGCTGTCAAAAAATCTGAAAGTTAGAATTTATAAAACAGTCATATTACCGGTTGTTCTGTATGGTTGTGAAACTTGGACTCTCACTCTGAGAGAGGAACATAGGTTAAGTGTGTTTGAGAATAAGGTGCTTAAGAAGATATTTGGGGCGGGATGAAGTTACAGGAGAATGGAGAAAGTTACACAACACAACTGCACGCATTGTATTCTTACCCTCGCTTCATAATTATTTTTATCTAATGTTTATAAAAGTTCAGCTACATAAACATCAGATAAAAATAATTATGAAGCGAGGGCCCGAAATTCCAGCTGGATTTCTGTTTGTGTTGTGTGTAAGTATTCAAAAAAAGCAAGTCGAATACTTACACACAACACAAACAGATATCCAGCTGGCATTATTTTTATCTCATGTTTATGTAGCTGAACTTTTATCATCTAGTCTGCTGTCAAAAAATCTTAAAGAAGTCATAAAACAGTTATATTACAGGTTGTTCTGTATGGTTGTGAAACTTGGACTCTCACTCTGAGAGAGGAACAGACGTTTGAGATGGGCGGGGCATGTAGCACGTATGGGCGAATCCAGAAATGCATATAGAGTGTTAGTTGGGAGACCGGAGGGAAAAAGACGTTTGGGGAGGATAATATTAAAATGGATTTGAGGGAGGTGGGATATGACGATAGAGACTGGATTAATCTTGCACAGGATAGGGACCGATGGCGGGCTTATGTGAGGGCGGCAATGAACCTTCGGGTTCCTTAAAAGCCATTTGTAAGTAAGTTATGTAGCTGAATGAATGCTGTTTACAGTTTATAGTTTTGGTGGTTCGCGAGGCTTTCCTATCGGCACGAAGTTCTATAAACATCATCGTGGATGACTATAAAAACCATTGATCAGCTGGAAGCGATTAAGACGCATGTCGTATAAAATGCGAACTACTTGACGTAGAAGTGAGATTCTTGTTTCTATATATTCAGAGAAGTAATGTCATTCAACGTAATCACACGTAGACACCCTGTCACGAAGAACGTGTCCGGGCGAACGTATTATTTTACAAACGGCGTCAACGAATATCAGAACGCGGCAACGCAGCGCTAATGCTACTGGCTATTGCCGTACAAGTAAACTCCCCCCAAAAGTCAGCAGATTTGTACCGCACTTGTAGTCTTCGAAACGTCGTCATTTCTTTCACCATCACCTGCATTGGAAAATGAATTATACAGGGTGTTTAAAAATATACGGAGCATAATTTCAGGTATGTATTTCCCACATGTAGACAATCAAAATAGTTCATTACAACATGTGTCCGGAAATGCTTCATTTCCGAGTTATGGCCTTCACAAAATTGAAATTCACCGGAAAGTTTTCTTTCCGCAGGTCGTTGTCATTACAGAAGATGTTCAAAATGTCACCTCCTGCTTGAATACAGACCTCACATCGATGTCTCATTGACCTGGGAACACGATCCCAAAATCCAGGAGTATAGAACATGCCACAATTCGATTCCGAAGGGATTCCAAATCAGGCACCGGAGACGAATAAACCAATGATTTTAAATGGCCCCATAAGTAGAAATCGAGAGGGTTCAGATCAGGTGAGCGTGGAGGCCAAGCAATTGGGCCACCTCTACCTATCCATCGATCAGGAAACCTTCGATCCAAGTACCGGCGAGCCGTACGACTGAAGTGTGCCATCATCCAAGAAGTGAATGTGTTGACGATTGATCAGTGGAGTGTCTTCTAAAACATGAGGTATGGTGTTTTCCAGGAAGTTTGTGTACGCCTGCCCCGTAAGTCTGTTTACAAGTACATGGGGTCCAACTAATCGATCACCAATGATACCGGTCCACATGTTGAGGGAGAACCGCACCTCGTGATGAGATGGAACAGTTGCACGTGGGTTTTCATACGCCCATACATGCTGATTGTGGAAATTTGTTATGCCATCTCGTGTGAACTGTGCTTCATCTGTAAATAATACTAAGGCAGGAAGTTCGGACTTACACCACACTGCTGCAAGAACCACTGACAGAACCTAACTCGTGCAGGGTAATCTCCTGGTGACAGGGCCTGTACACGTTGCAAATGATAAGGATACAATTGATACTCTTTCAACAGTTTCCAGACAGTCGTATGAGGAACATTGACTTGCAACGCTACCTTTCGTGTACTGATAGAAGGAGTCATGTTCACAGCCTCCAGAATCTCCTCCTGTACTTCTGGAGTTGTAGATCTCGGTCGTCACCTTCCCAAACTAGGAGAGTTAAATTTTCCATACTCGCACAGACGGTAATGGAGACGTACAAATGTCTTCCGATCTGGACATTGTCGCTGTGGGTTCCTCTTCTCGTACAAACGACGAGCCAGCGCAGCATTGCCGTCCGCCTTACCGTACATGAAGTGTATCTCTGGCAGCTCTTGATTTGAATACATGTCGCACAGTCTAACGCCTACACAACACTGAATGTAACCTTCGCCTCGGAATGAACTGTCAGAGTGCCCTCTTAATCTCTCCTTTGACGGCAACGACCTGCGGAAAGAAAATCTTTCCGGTGAATTTCAATGTTGTGAAAGCCATAACTCGGAAATGAAGCATTTCCAGACACATGTTGTAATGAACTATTTTTATTGTCTACATGTGGGAAATAAATACCTGAAATTATGCCCAGTATTTCTGAAGCACCCTGTATACAGAGTGATTTATATAGAACTGGCACATTTCTTTCTTAAATTATTCCGTTGGAAAGTCATTCAATGACCCAATTTTAGCACCAAATTAAGCAGAATGTTCTGGAGTTTCGATTCCTTGTTACTAGATGCGCAGATGTTTATGTTTTATTCCTATTGTTGGCAGCTGTTTTCGACATTTTCTGTCAACGTGAAAATGCAGTACACAATGAATCAACGACTCTTCCTTGTGAAGCAATAGTGGATTACGAATTCAATTACAGCTACTCAAAGGGCATACCAGAGAGAATTTGGTGTTCGCAATCCTCCCAAAAGAAACACAATATTGGGACTGGTAAACAAATTGGAAACAACTGGATCTCTGGTGTGTGAAAAGGGCAAGCATCGTTCATCTAGGCTTCCCACGTTTGTTGTTGACGTAAGAGCACGACTGGAGCAGTCACCCAAAAAATGATTGAGACGTTTGTCGCAGGAGACAGGTTACACCTACTCAATGTGTCAGAGAGCTGCGAAAAGTGCAGGCCTAAAGCCATATAGGGTTACGGTTGTTCATCAGCTACAGGAACCAGATAAGGATAAAAGATTGAATTGTTGTCGTTGGTTTCAGACGTTTATTGTGCAAAATCCTGCCATATTGTCCATCACATGGTTCACAGGTGAAGCATGGTTCCATTTATCCGGTTATGTGAACTCACAGAACTCACGCCATTGGGCCATCGAAAATCCACATGTCATCCATGAAGCACTTATGCACCCGGTTAAAATCGGAGTTTGGTGCGCAATATCCGCACAGAGAATAGTGGGGCCAATTTTTTTTAACCAGACTGTGAACGCTGCAGAGTACCTACTGATTTTCATGGAGTTTGTTGAGCAACTGGACGATGTAGAGCTGAGTCAAGGATATTTTCAGCAAGATGGCGCTACATGCCATACATCAAATGAATCCATGGAACTAATTGCAAGTTTCTTTGACGACCGAATAATTTCCAGGAACCTGTGGCCACCGAGATCTCCAGATTTGACAACGCCGGACTTCTTTCTATGGGGTTACTTAAAAGACAGGGTTTACGCCACAAGTCCCCAGACATTGGGCGATCTGAAGCACACCATCACACAGGAGATTCAAGCTATTGACAGCAGAGTTCTTCAACGAGTGGCCAGTAACATGGAACGACGTGTTGAGTTGTGCCTTATGCAGGATGGAGGACATTTTCAACATTTGCTATAGAGGTAAATAATCTCCCAAAATTCCTCTACATTTTAGGTATAATAAGTTGTCGCTAGCACAATTCGTTTTGAAACAATTAATGAAAGAATTGTGTCAGTTCTATATAAATCACTCTGTACTCTCATCTCAATTTCACACTTTTTATATGTTTAACTGCGGTGAAGAAATAATCATACCATTTTAGATTATGATGCTCTCAGGACAGTATGTCCAATCAATTCTGTTCTTCAGATATTTCGTCCTCATTCATATGTCCACTAACTATTCGTTTACGCAATTAAGTCAACAGGTATTTCACCCTTTGTGAAAACCGTCCACTAGACAACTTCGTCCACAAAATGTTGATCCAAAAACATTCGTCCATTAGTTTATGCCCAAAGACAACTGGTCCATAAAGCAAAATACCGTCACTGACATTTCGCCCATCGTCCGCCGAGTTAGCTCTGTGGTAGCGTGTCTGCTCGGGTTCGATTCCCGGCGGGGTCAGAAATTTTAATATAAAATTTCTACCCCGGGACTAGGAGAGATGGCGGTGCACAACTTATAATCACTAGATTGTGCACCAATATGTCTGGGTTAAACCCCAAATCTCTCTGCAATGCATATGAAGAGAAGGCATATATCACTGTTGATAGTGATCCGTCCGTCGGATTGGGACGTTAAGCCTGGCGGCCCCCTTGGTGCTATTCGACAGGAGTAGGCTACGTGTCGGCACCGGGTTTCCCCTCCTCCCTTCATCTTCATTATCATCATCATTCATTCCCGACACTACACTTGCTCAAACACACATACACTCACCCTAATAGACGACATAACTCTTCATAGATATACATCATGTACAGCGTGACCCGCCGAAGTGGTGTACAACTAGAAAATGGGTCAAAGTTCTGCCATCTATCCGCAGCATGCGGAACCCCAATGACGCAAGGGAGGTGGGTGGGCATTGGAAACACACACACGCACATTTCGCCCATCAATGCAAATAGTCCAACTTTAACTTCATATTCATCTTACATCATGTTTCAATAATGTCTAGCAAGCAAACGTTCTAAGGAGGCAGATAAAAAAGTTTTTTTTTTTCTTCCACCATGTTAATAATGTCAACACAAGTGCTTATACAAATTTTGGCCACTCGAGCGCAATTACGAGGGCCCCCAAGGAATAAATTTCCCTGGGACCGTTTACAGAAATAAAACACAATTTCATGAAAAGATTTATTGGAAGAGATATAGCATACATACGGACATACAGTAGACGTCGAGATTCTAGATTAGGGTCTCCGTGGCGTGATAGCCAGACATGTTACTCCTCTGCCACATTTATGTCACAGTGGATCAATTCAGAGAATTCTCTCTGGAAAGTAGTACTGTTGAAATAAAGTTCTTTATCTTGTTAACGAGCTCCAAACGAGACGGACTTAGGCCTGAAGACGGCGCTTAATTATTTTTAACCAATTGTGTGTCGAAGCGGCTGAATAAATAAGCACAAAGTGGCGCTTGAAACAACTAATCAACCCTTTCGTTGTACTTTACATAAAGGAAATCATCCCATACACTCTTACTGAATGGAAGTAATTTATATCTTCCTACCTCTTATGAAAACAATGTAGGTTATAGAAATATGAGCCATTATTATTATTATTATTATTATTATTATTATTATTATTATTACTACTACTTCCACTGACTCGGCTAAATTGGAGAATATTCAAAGAAAATTTATTTCCTTGTGTTCTTATAGATTTTTACCAAATTCCGATTATAACTATGAGACTAATTGCAAATATTTTAATTGTGGTAGTTTGTTTACCAGACGTCAGGATCTTGATTATTTATTTTTTTGTAAAGTCATTAAGGGTGATATTGATTGTGAATCTTTCATAAGCAATATCAGTCTTCATATTCCTGCTAAGGGTTTAAGATTTCATAAAATATTTCATAATAGGAATTCTAAAACTCTGTCTCCTGTCTGCAAATGTATTAAATATGCTAATTTGCATGGATTGAACTTGGATCCATTTAATGTGTAGTATATCTTTTGAGTTTTTATGTCAGCTTTATTAATTTATGCCATTGTCAAGATATGTATCATACTATTCTTGCCAATTCATATCTTTACAATATTACTTATATTATTCCAGTCTTCATTTATTTGATTTCATTAATACATTTGTAATTCACTCTATTCAATTGCCATTATTTTAATTATCTCACTGAACTAATTTTAATAATTATTATTTGTGCTATTTATTTTGTTGCATTTGGTCAATTGATTATGTAGACTATAATATTGATTGTATTTCATCTCACTGCCATTTCTATCATTCATTCTCATCATCATTTGTTGTTTTGTTCTGTATCTTGTGCTAAACTGTAATTGGCCTTGTGTTGTTGTTTCGCACATTAATATTATAAAAAAATAAATAAATAAAATTATTATTATTAGACTATTATTGACTATTTCGTTTATAGACGTAATTCCATTTTCGGCCAATGAAGTGTAATGAAATTTTCAATTCCAACCAATCACAGTCAGACATCGCGATAATTTTTGCAGCTAGACTTATCGCTATCAATTTATCGCATGGTCGCTCTTTTGTTTAGTCACTGTCGCCAACTGTTTCCCCTTAAATCGATGAGCATGAATCCATTAATATAACTTAACACGGTTAAACTTTTATTTCAACTTTATGCAATATTGATATTTAACATTAATTAATATATTTACGCAGTGAAGACGATGTTTAAAACGGCGCACCATGTAGACACAAAATCTTTAGGCATACTAATTGAACTACGTTTTAAACTCGATTCTTTCAATATTTTTCACAGATTGCATGCATACGCGATTGGAAAACTAAACTGTGTAGATGCAGCTTTAGTTCCTTTACACACTACAGCGAGAATGCGTTTGTCGAGCTGCGGAAAATGCTTTCCTATAGCACGGAGTAACGGTCGAAATAAGGCACAGCTGACAATGGTCCTGCTACCACAGGTAACTAACCTAATTTTAGCCTATCAAATAATATGTGAATGCAATTAAACAATTAATAGGAAGTCAAATGTTCAAATTTATGTAACATCGGCGCATATAAAACCCAAAGACTTTGTATAATATTATATACAAGGTCTTTGATCAAACTGCCTTCAGTATGGAGTAATAAAATTTGTGTTTTAATTACTGTAGGCTACAGAGATGGTGTAGCAACAGATGTCTCGCTGTAGTGTGAATACATAAGTATTGCTAGCTGTCACCACGCATATTACATAGTTCATAATTCTCGGTGTAGTGTGTAATGTAACGATGAAGTACTAATCTTACTTCCACATCTACATCTTCATCTAATTTCATGTCCATTGTAGGCAATCTGAAGAAAATAACACTCCTTCATTCAGATTTGGTCGCGTTTTCAACAATTCTTCATTTAATTAATGTATTAATCAGGTTACTGTAATTATATTATAAAATTTTAAATTAAATTATGATTTCAACAGATAATGAAACTGTATTTCTGTCATAATAATAAGAGAAAAGCACAGTACATGTAATTAACATTGTTAAATCTGTATTTCGCTTTTCGCAATTGGCATTACTGAATAACATCAAATTTCTTTATTGCAGTAATCGATATTCATCTATTTCAACTTCACAATATCTGAATAGGTTAAGTATATACAATTATTAACATTTTGTGATCGAATTTTAGGGATATATCATTAACATTTTCATTTTATTCACGAAATAGTCCTAATAAATCTCAGACCTCTCAGACCTCTCGTGACATTACTACAGATAATTTTCCCATTGTTACAGTTTTACATTTTCGAAAATAATAAATTTTAATTCGCTGATTTATATGCAAATGTGCATGTACATTTGAAAATACAATTCGAGAAGAAATAAATACAAATTTGTTTATTATCAACAAAAACCTCCTTAAATAATAACAGAATAACATTATGTTATGGAATTCCTAAAGGATCAATATTAGGTCCCCTACTTTTTCTAGTGTTTATAAATGATCTTGCCCCCCTAATAAAATATGTAGGTCATCCCATATTATTTGCAGATGGCACAACTATAGTAATTACAGCCAATAACTCCAACACATTCCAATCTTCAACAGAGGAAATTCTCTTCAAAATATGTGACTGGTTCTCAGCCAATAAATTATTATTAAATTGTAACAAAACTAACATAATTCAATTTAAATCCTGTCCAAATTCAACGTCGCAAATTTATAGCGCAATAATTAATAATAGATCCCTATTAGAAACAACAACAACCAAATTTCTTGGCTTAAAAATCGATAATGTGTTAAATTGGAAAAATCATATTAAAGAAATTACCCCCAAACTAAATTCAGCTTGTTTTGCTATTAGATCTATGCAAAAGATAGTAAATATCAATACCTTAAAAAACAATATACTTTGCATACTTCCACTCGGTAATGACTTTCGGAATAATATTCTGGGGAAATTCCACTGATAGTAACAATATATTTCTATTACAGAAAAGAGTAATTAGAATAATAGTAGGTGCCAAATCTAGGGAATCGTGTAGGACTATTTAAAAAAAACTACAAATAATGCCTATGGCTTGTCAGTATGTTTTTTCATTAATAATCTTCCTCGTATGTAACCGTGGAAACTTTGTAACTAATTCAACAGTTCATAGCATAACTACACGTCTAAAATGACTTTCATACTCCATCGGCAAGTCTATCGTGCTATCAAAAAGGAGTGCGTTATATGGCAGTAAAAATGTTTAATAGCCTCCCTATCGATATAAAAAATGAAACTCGAAACATAAGATTATTTAGGGCCAAATTAAAGAAGTACCTAATTTCTCACGCCTTCTATTCTGTAGGCGAATTCATGACATTCAATAACACTTCATGAAATTGATACTAAAACTATGTGGTGTACTAGTAGACTATATTGTAAACCTCTTCTGTATATATTTCATCTAAACTGTGACTATAAATTAGGAATTTATAATAGTATTAAGTTTTTTGACTTGTTCCATATTCTAGCTGTAAAGCAATGAATGAATACCATGAAATGTTAATAAATACAATACAATACAACACAACTTTTATATGTATGTAATGTAAGAAAGCACCTTACAGAATGAAATTTTCATCATTCCAAATTGAAAGTATGTTCCACAGAGAAGCCCTTTCTCCTCTTAACCGCTCGAGAACGCCAACATTCTTGTGAAAATAATTCATCTGGTGCAGGTTGCCCATTCACTAGTCTGTCCGGTACGAGAATTACAAGATGGTCGTGTCAAATGTTTCAACTTGGCCTATCCTTCATGTTGTACGGAAACGCTCCATGTAAACAAAGGGGCTCTTTGATATGTGTCACACAACCGCTTGTCCACACTGTGAACACGAACCAAATGTATCACTAGCATGCAACCATCACATCGTTTGCAAACTTTGAACCGTGTATAATTTTCATGCATAAATTTTCGTTCCATTTATATTTGGAAAGCTGTATTAAACATGCTTGCATTTTTAAAGATATATTACACGTAAACCTTTGTAATAACATCGTACAGCTCGCAGTTCGTCCTCGCTGCGATCCAAGCGACAGTGTTTTCGGTCATATACAGGGTGTCTCAGGAGGAATGCAAAATAATTCAGGATAATATAGTTTGGGTTAAGGGGTTAGGTACAGTTTACAGCAGTAACATTTTTGGAAATATTCAACATTTTTTTTTCCTCCATTACTGTATCTTGTAAAATAATGAAAATTGGTATGTGTAAAACACTCTCCTTCTGTTTTTTTTTTTTTTTGAAAAAAAATTTACGATTTAAAAAAATATTTATAAATTTTTTTCAAAATTAAAAATAGTAGCAGTTAACTGTGCATTGACGAAACGTTTCCCTCATAACTCATAAACTTTTTTATTTTCTCTCGCTTTTATTTTATTGCTGAAACTCGTGTTTACAATATCATGCTATTTCAACTACATTACTTAATAAATAATATATATTTTTTGTTTTGTGTTAGAAGTAAATACTGATATTTGACCATTTGTAAATGAATTTATTTTTTATCAGACAATCTATCAAAGGTAGAGAAGTGATTTTGTATCATATTGTAGATATGACTTGTATAAATACACACAAAAAATTTCATAACAGAATGTTGGATAGTTTTTGAGTTATGAGCTAAACGCTTCATCATTGCACAGTGAACTGCCACCATTTTGAACTTTGAAAAAAAATATATGAATAATTTTTTTTAAATCGTAAAAATATATATATATTTTTTTTCATATAACAGAAGGACAGTGTTTTACACATATCAATTTTCATTATTGTACAAGATACAGTAATGGAGAAAAAAAATACTGAATATTTCCAAAAATTTCACTGCTGTAAGCTGTACCTAACCCTTAAGCGTCCTCTTGATACAGACAGAAATAAAGGTACGCTGTGTAATACATTCACCTCTACATAATAGCCAAATTGCCTAGTCTCTTATATATGAGACAACTCATTCTGTCTAAGGTATTCCGTGGTTTTCCTAAGGCGTAAGACAAATGTCGGGATGAGCCCTATAAGAAATGGGCCACGGACCTATATGCCCTTCCCCATATATATTCCCCTTTATTATAAACGACGTATGCCCTAGTTCAGAACCTATAAATAGTCTATTAAATATACGAGGTCACTCAATTAGTCGCAATTTGAAAGGACAGGGACCTCTCAAATTGCAGAATTAGACTTCACGGCTCTTCTTCCGATGGCCTTCACATGCTTTGTCATCGAACAACAGATGACAGCGTCTCGCCATCCTAACGGCAAACACCAGCCATCTCCTCCTCGCCCCGTTCCGTGATCACTTGATCAAATCTCAGTCCCCCTCGCGTATGTGGTACCTAAGAGGTTACGTCCAATTTCGGCTTCCCCTTCAAAATTTTCTAGAGCTCCTTCAGTGGAGCAGCGTAACCCGGAGTGAGACTAGTGGCCAACAGGCTTGGAGCTCACATATTTAGTTTTGTACAGCCCCCAACCCCTTGCAAGGACGCGTTTTGCGTACCTTTTAAATTTGTCCTCCCAATTCTCTTTCGATTTTTTTATTTTTTTTCGACATTCTGTTTTCTCAGTTGTTTCTTGCCAAAGAGCTCACAGTATAGAAGACATCTTGCTCTTACAGTGATGGGAAACATATACTCATTTTTCTTAGAAGATGTTAATTTTAGGTCCCATGTTTATAGGACTTTTATATCTATCTCCTGTCTGAATATTAGAATCCTTTTTTTTTTTTTTCAGAACAACCTGTATAGTTGAATTTCTTGACATTGTATTAGTAGGTGGATTATAAATTAGAATCCTTTTTAAGGGTACAGGGAAAGAACGAGTTTTGTCTACTTATCTTTTTTAATAAGCAAAGCTCGGAACTTGGGGACTTGTGTGTCGTGTGCATGAGTAAGGTTACAGGTACAACGTACACAAAGCTCACCCTGCAAGTGCTCAGGGACAGTCGTGTGTACTAAGAAAGTGGTCACATCGAATGACAGGAAGACGGACGAGGAAACTGTGTCGTTCGAAGCCAACGACATTCAGATAATTAATTAGAGGTAAACGGTCTGTTTGAAAATAAGAAAATACGTATTATTCGAATGGGTATTGTATACGTTTGAAAATATATTTCTTAAAACTTAGGTACAGAATTTCGTGGAGGAATTCTGAGGAGATACATTATTTTCTTCGAATGGAGAGTTTATATTTTGTAACTTGTGTCAAAAACAAACTAGAGATTGGAAACGGGCATTCATTGAAATACATCGCAGTCCCTTAAATCGGTGGAAAATTTGTCCATAGCCATGGATCAAGTCGTAGTGGAACCTTCCCTAGTAGTGACATAGAAATTGAAAACTATTTTCGAGACAAATCTTTCTCAGATACGAGATCAGCTAGCAACTACTGAAAATCGAACAGGAAACAGTGACAGTGAAAACATTCAATACTTTATTTCGGCCTAAGACTTTATAATACAATTGCAAACCATTTTCCAAATTTGAAATTTTTTAAAATTGAAGCTTTTAAAAAATAAATTTGTAAAATTATCCACGATATAATATAATATTAACAAATGTATTTTTTTACCTTTTATTTCTGTCTACTATATTCTTGTTTTTATTGAATATCACTGGCTTCTGTCGAATTGTCAATTTATATTAAATGTATATTTTTGCCTCTTTTTCTCTTTCTTCTTTATTCTTGCTCTTGTGTTGTATTTATTGGTTTGAATTAAGTTAATTACTGTCCTTGTAAATTTTATGTTATATTATTGACTAAGACCACACCGTACACGAGCCTGGCTCTTACGGTAGTGGCTAGAAACATTTTTGTTTTATAAATGTAATTTGTATTCACTAGGTAGCTAGTTAAAATAAATAAAATAAAAAAATTAATTTTGCTCCCGTCACTTCATGTGGCGTGGAAATAAGTTTCTTTCGTTTCAAATCATGTTTAACTAACAGACGAAGAAGGTATGGGTTCGAAAAATATTCGAATGTACGGTATGTAGACATACACTGTAATACGATATACAGAGCAGAACTGTAAATTTGATATATTTTGCATGTTTATTTATATATATACTATAAAATTACTTGTTTCAACCTACCATAATATTATCATTATGTTGTTCCGGCCAGGAACCACTTTTATAGCAGACCTGACAGTACCTCTGTGCTGGAAGCGGGAGTTTGTTGACATTGAAGTCCGGTCGCTTAGCCACGTTCAAAGACACAAGTCCCCAAGTTCCGAGCTTTGTTAATAAGTTATGCATGCTGTGTGTAGTAGGATTCCATGTAGAGGAAGCGCAAAGAAAGACTGCTCATTTGACTGATGCGCAAAAAACGGGATTCGGTCCTCGTCCCGCCATGCTCGTTACAGGGCCACTATGAATCACCTAATGCTGATTACAGGGCGCATTCGAAAGCGCGGTCTTGAGCTGTTCGTATCGTGGAGTGTTGCTGTGCAGAGCGGGTAGAAGCCAGCGTTTGCGTTACATATTCAGCGTTTTATCCCTGATATCAGTAGTTTTATGTAGTTCAAAGTGTGTTTGTTAAATAACAGAGTTCTGTATAACATTCTATGTCCTTAACAATGCCCCTGTTTCGCTCTAAATTAGGAAGTGCTAATAAAACGTTGCACAGTCAAACTAGGGAATTATTTATAACGTTCATAAATTTATGAATAACGAAACTGGCTCTGCTCGTAACATAGGGAGTATATACAGATTAAAATAAACCGACCATAGTACCCTAATTATCGGAACATTTTAATGAAATCACATAGTATTAGTGTTTTATTATAACGTCAAATATAAATTATTACACGATTACATATTTCGTGATTCTGTATTTTCAACAATGTTATGTTATTAGTAGACCTCGGATTTTAGGCTAAATGCCTATTTTTGTTTATAGGATTAAACTAAAATTACTTAAATATCTTCACGTTTCACATAAAATCTGAATGTTTGATAGAAGTTTTATTGTGCCTAAAATGCCTATTTTGCCCATTATGACCTATTTTAATATTTTAGAGCCTAAAAGTGCCTATTTCGGGTATATATTTTTTTGCTGCAATACTATAATGTTTTGAATATCACATCGCAGATCTTTCAGTTACTTTGGTTGAAGGAAGAAAGAAATTTCTCGAATATTGCTGGCTTTGTTCAATACTTTTGCAGAGAGTAAGGAAACAAAGGAGCAGTGACCTTGTGAGAACTGCGTTTTCCAAAATACAGACTGTGAAGCTGAAAAGAAAGCACACGAATCGAACTGGCTATTACTTGTCTGCAGTCGAACAGTGTGCAAAGTGTTACATGTAGTACAGTTAAAGGCGTAGTACAGTTTTTTTAATTCAGTATTTATATAGTTTTAAATTAAGTTGTGTGAAGTTGTGTAGTTTGAATTATTGTAATTGTGTAATGCCGAAGGAGAAAGGAAACAAAAGTTCACTAATTAAGCAATGGATCCAGCAAGTTCCAGGACTGACCTATGATGGGACAATTATATTCTGCCGGTATTGTTGAAAAGAGGTGAGTAAATATTGCATAAAAACGAAACAATGACCTATGTAGCAGTAGCAGATAATGTAGACTTCATTTAAAATACCGGTAACGTGCATTTAAAAAATTCAACTTCTAATATCAATAACGAACACTACAGAATAATTATAGCTATTGTTTTCTGGTGTTTGGGTATCGCAAGAGAAAAAATCTCACATCAGTCAGCATGTTAATGTCTCCGGTTATGAAGCAAAAACCTCCCAGTGTAATACCACTAATACCATATACTAACCAAAGTAACAATTTTTCTCTTCTTGTAACTATAATTAATACATCTCAATGCTTAATATTAATTATAACAGTTATTGCAATTTCAGTAGGTAGATACACATTTGAGGTGTGAAAAACCCTATTTTGAATTGTCTTAAATTATATTTTAGGTGCCTAAAAGTGTATTTTTAGTGCCTAATTGACAATTTTAGAGCCTATTTTAGGTGCCTAAAAGTGCATTTTTAACGGCCTAAAAATCCGATGTCTAGTTATTAGTTACTCTGCAACAAGGTTTAGGTTCCGTTACATGTGCTGTGATAAATCTCACTCGAAACATCAAGCCAGCAGACGACTGAGAACTGACGACAGTTTGCCAATCGAATCGAAGCGAGGTCGAGTGCACCCGAACGTTTCCGAAAGTTCGCGCAGCTTACCGTGGCAAGCTCTTCTTGCGTCTACTATAGTTTAATCCTATGAATGAAACATTATGATCATGTGAATAGCCTAAGTCAGTGGCCGGCAGATGCTGCAGTTGTGACGTAAGAGCCAGTCAGATCGCAAGAGCTTGGGGGAGCGAGCAGTTGAGTCGTATCAATGTTAGCACACACCAGCGCAGTGGCGTCAGTGCAGCACTAGAACGGGACTGTTGAAAACAAAATGATCTATCTACATTTTATAGAAGATTTCCCCAGGCAAGATTCCCTCGATTGCATAGATTTGCTGCTAGGATGTTGAGCATATTCGGATCTACGTATGTATGTGAACAGTTCTTTTCTTGTATGAAGATCTGCAAACCACAACATAGAAACCACCTGTCTGATCTGAACTTGAAACATATTCTTCGCTTGTGTGTTAGCCAGGCTATGACTCCAAATATTGCAAAATTAGTACGCAAGAAAAGAGGAAAAAAATCTCGACAAAGCGTTTAGCTTGGGCACGGTAGTGACACGAAGTGATGGTGTGTTTCAAAAGTTGAAATATACTTTGCATACTACTCACCAAGATAGGGCCTATATAGTTTAATCTGTATATTATGTAGAAAAATGTGTGTTAAAACACTGTTTTCAAGTTTCCGAGTAGATAAAGTGTTGCAGTACTGCTTAAAGTATTTATTTATATGTTTGTATGATTATAGCAGTTACGGAATTTCATTTATATATGCAAACGCTTCTGCAAGTGGCTGTATTATGAGTTTCATATTGTTGTAAGTACATTAAATTTGATTACAAACCAAGATATTTTGTTATATTGATTTATCACGGTTGTACAGTTTTGTTTTCGTACAAATGTATTGTAATTGTGCTGTTCCCATACTATCTCAGAAGAATGGATCGAGCTCTGTCAGTGCATAGACCCGCACACCACTGTTCAGTTGAACCTTCTCTCCACGCTGTGCTCAGTATGCAGAGATTGCCGAGCAAAGAGCAGGGCGGCTACGTCGTATGACGTCACAGAGCACGGAACATGCCGGTCACTGGCCTAAGTGCTATGACAGATTTTAGATTGGGCATACAAGAAGAGAATAATATGCTAAAGACAGAATTTAAATTGTTCTTCTGAAAAATTTGCCGAAGTAGACAAAGCTCGTTCTTTCCCTGTACTCTTCATTTGTATTAAGTTTCCTATACCCCGCTGTATGGCCGAACATAAACCAATAACTTATGTTAATTCGAGAAAAAAAAGCAGGACAACTGTACAATTAAAACAGATTAAATTAAGAATGGGAGAACATGGAAAGTCAAATCTAGATAATGTGCATTATCCAAGGAAAATTCTAAAGCATTTTCTCAGCTACTCTAATCGCATTATATAGAGCACTTTGATAACGTTTGCACTATAACGGACCCTCTTAAGTAGGCCAGCAGCATCTTACACTGAAGATAATAGGCCGTTCACTCAGATGGTGTTAAGTGTTCAGAAGCCGTATCAACTTCTCGTATCATAACAGGGAAGCACTTGCAGGCACAGTGTGGGGGTATTCTGCTCTCATAAACAAGGACGAACTTCAAATTTATGTAAAGGCAAACAGCTTGCGGCTACCTCACCTGAAGTTTAATCGTGAGATAGGACGAAACAGTCGAGGACGATATCGGAGCTCCCATCAGCACCTCGGAATTTATGTAATTTATTCCTTTAATAATTCAGTTAATAGAGAAAGTGTTCTCATGCGATAAAGTGTCCGATTATTACAATACTGCTGTAAACACTACGACAATGAACTGTATAATATTTAGCACGTTTATGCCATACAAAATACTGTCACGATAGTGAAACGCAACTTGCCACTCTAAAATAGACATATATTTTATTTATTTTATTTTATTTTCCTTATAGTTGTAACATAAAGTATAATAGGTATACACAGATAAAATTTTAGCTCATCCCTGAAAGAGTTGAACTCGTGCTCAGGGGAGGATTTCTGATTTTAAATTAAGGATTTACGTAGTTCCTAAACAAGTTAGTTACTTCATCACTTATAGATAAAATACTCATTATTGAAACTAATTTTCATAAAGTAGATAAAGCAATATTACTTTACAAATTCATAAACGTTTATAGTTTATTTTAAACTATTAAAGAAAATAAATTACTTCATCATTTATAGATAAAATATTCATTATTAAACCTAATTCTTAAATGTCTTAAAGTACATAAAGCAATATTACTTTGCCAAATGCATCAACGTTTATAGTTTATTTTAAACTGTTAAAGCAAATGAGTTACTTTATCATTTATAGATAAAAATATTCATTATTAAATCTACTGTCTTAAAGTACACAAAGCAATATTACTTTGCCAATTGCATCATACGTTTATAGTTTATTTTAAACTGTTGAAGCAAATGAGTTACTTCATCATTTATAGATAAAAATATTCATTATTAAATCTACTGTCTTAAAGTACACAAAGCAATATTACTTTGCCAATTGCATCATACGTTTATAGTTTATTTTAAACTGTTGAAGCAAATGAGTTACTTCATCATTTATAGATAAAATATTAATTATTAAATCTAACTGTCTTAAAGTACATAAAGCAATATTACTTTGCCAATTACATCAACGTTTATAATTTATTTTAAACTGTTGAAGCAAATGAGTTACTTCATCATTTATAGATAAAAATATTCATTATTAAATCTACTGTCTTAAAGTACACAAAGCAATATTACTTTGCCAATTGCATCATACGTTTATAGTTTATTTTAAACTGTTAAAGCAAATGAGTTACTTTATCATTTATAGATAAAAATATTCATTATTAAATCTACTGTCTTAAAGTACACAAAGCAATATTACTTTGCCAATTGCATCATACGTTTATAGTTTATTTTAAACTGTTGAAGCAAATGAGTTACTTCATCATTTATAGATAAAATATTAATTATTAAATCTAACTGTCTTAAAGTACATAAAGCAATATTACTTTGCCAATTACATCAACGTTTATAATTTATTTTAAACTGTTGAAGCAAATGAGTTACTTCATCATTTATAGATACATTATTTATTATTAAATCTGTCTTAAAGTATATAAAGCAATATTACTTTGTAAATTGCATAAACGTTTATAGCTTATTTTAAACTGTTAAATCAAATAAGTTACTTCATCATTTATAGATAAAATATTCATTATTAAATCTGTCTTAAAGTACATACATCACTTTTTATAGTTTACTTTACACTGTTATTGAAAAGACAGACATAATGAAACATTTAATAAGCACCTATCTATGAATATAAACTTTAGTTTTCTGGAATAATAGAAAATCATTCTTCATAATCCCGAAAATAAGACAGTAAGAAAGTAGTTTCACTTACGCACTGCATAGGTAAATATCTGAATTTAACTTAGCACTAAGATATCTGTACCGTGGAACCGTCTAGAGTCGACCTGGGGGTCTAGATTCGACCACTGTATACACTTTCTAATTTCACGTGTTTATTCCAATGGAATTGCCTACTAGCCGCCACTGCTTGCTTCCAGCTGACTAGTAACACTTCCCCTTTCAATCTCGCAAGGTAGTGCCAAACTTATTTTGCGTCCTTGATTATGTAAAATTCATTGTTACCAAAAACAAATATAGTAACAAAAAAGAACTCTGTCTAACTTTTAACAATTTAGCCTTGTTTAACTGTAATGCAATACAAAATAACTGTATTTCTGTAATCAGAATTTTAAGCTTAACAACATATCACAACAAAACATATTTTTCCATATTATTGAGAGATGTCAGAAGTTGAAGTTGTATTCCAGTGCAGAGTCGACCATGCAGGCCTGTGGAATTTATCCATTCGAGCCACAAAGAGTCCTTAATAAACTACCACAATCTGGTTTGACAGAGTCTCCAGAATCTCAGTCCACACCGGCACTGGTGGGAGAAGTGGTCTCAAAATGTTCCAGGGTATGAAATATGAAAAATAATTAGCTGCCAAGAAAAGGAAAAGGAAAATTGAAATTGAACCAGGAAAACATATTGTATCAGTAGGCCTACTGAAGGCTGAACATCACAGTCAAATGAAGAAATCTCTCATCCTGTCTCATCTGAGGAGACCACAAAAAGAGAAGCCAAGAAAACAGAGAGGATACCAGGAGTCCAGTGATAGTGATGAAGACGGACGATATTCCACTGAAGATTCGTCAGATGAGTGGGTTGAAGAGGAAGATAACAATGATAATGACAATTTCGATGACCCTAAATCAGGGGATCAGCTTTTTAGTGAAGTTCCCAACTAAAAAGACAATTAAATGTTATGTCGGTTGCATTGAGGAACTGGTTCCAGGAGAAGGACTTGAACTTCGTTTTGTTAGAAATTGTGATGGATTCTAGTTCATATATCCTGAGGTGGAGGATTTGAGTCTTATTGACTATGTTCAGGTAGAAAAAACTAAGTGCTTCTGTTCCTTTGGAGGAAAAGGAATTCGTAAAATTTGGTGTTAATTTTCAGGGTTATGATATTAATTAGGAGATGAAAACTGCTTTCTGTATTCTTCAGGGCTATTTTATTAATTAGTATATTGATAATGTGATGTTATATGTAGTTTGACGTAATTTTATGTCTGCTAATTAATTAAATATTTCCTATTAAATTTATGAGCCTTAACCTATTTAATGTATGCACATTAAAATAACTGTATTAAAGTTCGCTTTTTCCTATCCCAAATAACTTAAAAATAACAAAGTGAATAACAATAAAAGCTTCCAAAAGGAGGTCGATATCGACCGGAATGAGAGTAAATGTTCATTTACACATATTTTTAATATGGTGGTCGACTTAACACCATGTACAGGGTTGAGTCGACCGGCGTTTAAAATTTGTTTTCCTCAGTGACCGTGGAAGTTCATAAAATGAAAATAACAGAAAACAATCCCTATAACATAACATTTTCAGTGAAATAGTAGATCGCATTGTCTGTGAAATAGCGTTAAAAATACGGAAAAAAGTGGTCGATTCTAGACGGCTTGACGGTATGTATTTGTAATAATTTGTGAAGATTTTATATTCACCAAAATCGACATATAAAATTTAGCAGTACATTAGATGTTTATAATGACAATATGGACTACATAAAATTTCCATGAAATTGTCTTTGAACATATCAATATGTAAAACAAAACCAATGACAATGATGGACAAAATCTTCAGAAAGCAGAACTCAAACTGAGGGCAAAATCATTTTACATGTGACCAGCTCTATTTACTTTAAGGAATGAACTTTCAGAATACAGTCCAGATATAGAAATAAAACTACAAAAATACAAAAAGTAAAGGTAGAAGGGTAAGAAATTTTGTTCAATATATAACTGACATAAAATAAAGATTGGACAATGAATTTTTAAAGGCGAACCTAACATTTGGAGCCGGAACTTGGATTTTACACAAAAAACACGACATAAATAATAATAATAATAATAATAATAATAATAATAATAATAATAATAATAATAATAATAATGTATAATTTAGTGTAGTCTAGTTGACATATTATATTTGATGTACAAAATTAGTAGGTCACAATTTGAACAGGAGACACAATCTTTATTCCCAGACACAATGTGTCATGTAATGTACCACTACAGTTAAATTTCCCCTTGTATTTTAAAAAGGAGTGATCTGATAAAAATGCAGTATAAGAGTGTATGAGACATAAAAGCATTCTCATTGCTCCATGATAAGATAAATGATATGTCTTAAAATGTTATGGCTCCAGGCATGCTTCCTTACAAGGCGTTCTCAAATAAAATGCACAGAATCCTGATGCAGCTTACATTCATGTGTTTTTTGTATCCTGAGAAGGAAAATTGTTTTCGAGAGTTTTTATACACTCTTCCCCCTTTCCATTGGCAGCACTTGTTCTTGGTTATTGATTTTCGAGTATATGTATGTATCTGTTTCACTTTGAGTGTCTTGGAACATTACTCAAACCGACTCGAATCCCGGAGCAAGGATTTGTGACGGACACATGGGTATTGATGGGGCTCTTCACTTTATCTTCTATGATAACCTCGGTTAGACGGACAGGCAATAAATTATCTCCTCCCACGTTCATCTACGGTCCGAGCTCACAACAACAACATTGCTCTTCAGCAGGGTTTACACTACAGGTTCACTGCAGAATGTTTGTTCCCATGAAACAGTTGAGTAAACAAAAGGAAAGTCAACGGATTAAACGCATACTTATATTTTCCTTACTTACTTAAGGAACCCCGAGGTTCATTGCCGCCCTCACATAAGCCCGCCATCGGTCCCTATCCTGAGCAAGATTAATCCAGTCCCTTGCATCATATTCCACGACCCTCAAATCCAGACATGGGCACAATTTTCGGTTACGTGAGGCATTCGATTTGAAACAGTTTGTTTACTAGGAGAGGAGACTGCAGAGTAGGATGGGAAATATAAACTGCTGTGACCTGCGTCACCTTATCGTAATCGCTAAGGCGGTCAGTGGAGAATTATTAGGAAAGCGCTTGGTTAACGTGAGAGACTCGAAAACTTTTATTCAATTTGGCAAATTAATTCGGCAGCTTTAATCATAAACCTCTTTACTATTTCTCCATCATTGAATTGATTTAAATCACAGGCGAGAAATTGCGTAACTAGCCAATAATATTCCATCACGTTGTCTACTTTATTTTCTTGAATATTCTGGCATTTCTCAAGATTACTTAATAGATTTGCACGTTCTCGACCTAAAATAATTTCAGAAAATCATATTTCGTTTTCTACGCAGATTTGATATATATATATATATATATATATATATATATATATATATATATACAGACGTGGAAAAATTATTAACAAAATTGACGATTTTTATGATAATTTTGTTTACAAAATTTTACTTTTCAATTTACACTACAGTTGACAATTTTTCATATTTCTATCATTATAGTAGACAGAAAAATGCAAAAATGTCAACTGTAGTTTAAATTGAAGAGCCAATTTTTGTAAGAATATATAATAAAAATATTTAATTTTGCTAAAATTTGTAAATATGCAAAAATGTCAACTGCAGTCTAAATTGAAGAGTCAAATTTTGTCAAAATATAAAATAAAAATCTTCAGTTTCGCTAATTATTTGGAAACATCTAAAATGTGAACTTAGTCCAAATTGAAGAGTCGAATTTGGTAAAAATATAAAGTAAAAATCTTCAGTTTTGCTAATAATTTGTAAATATGCAAAAATATCAAATGTAGTCCAAATTGAAGAGTCAAATTTTCTAAAAATATACAATACAAATCTTCAATTTTGCTCATAATTTGGAAATACGCAAAAATGTCAACTGCAGTCTGAATTGAAGAATCATATTTTGTAAAAATATATAATAAAAATCTTCAATTTTGCTAATAATCTGTTCACGTCTGTGTAAATAAATTTATTTTGGAAATAATACATGCAAACAACATTTAATTCCTCGTTGGCTACCTTTTAATGCAGCGTGTTTAAAGTATAATGTCTTATTTAGTATACTATGCAAATGTTAAGATCATAAATTTTCTTCGGAATAGTACGAAAAATAATATTTCAGTTGTCTTACCTTGTAATTCAGCATGTTCTTTATGACATAAGGAGTAATGTCGTTCTATATTAAATGTATTAATGCCTAATAGGATTTTCGAGCATAACAACAATCGTATGTTCTCCCCTTTTAAACTCTTCCTCCCATTTCTCATGAAATAATCGTTTTCTAACGCGTACACACTGCTTTGATAATGCCATTATGCCACCACTGATATTGCTTATGAAACTGATATAGAACCTGCCCACGCCTAGGAGCTGCGTGAGGGAGGAACGGGGAATGTGAAGATGATGTCACTCAGAGCGATAGGCTCTGTGAAGGTCAGTGAGGCACGATGCCCACATCTGGCTTACAGGTTCACTGCAGAATGTTTGTTTCCATGAAACAGTTGAGTAAACAAAAGGAATGTCAACAGATCAGATGTATACTTATATTTTCCTTACTTACTTAAGGAACCCCGAGGTTCATTGCCGCCCTCACAAAAGCCTGCCATCGGTCCCTATCTTGAGCAAGATTAATACAGTCTCTATCATCATATTCCACGTCCCTCAAATCCATTTCAATATTATCCTTCCATCTACGTCTCGGCCTCACCCTCAGGTCACCCAACTAACCGAGGCTTAAGTTGGGGTTTCGTAACAATCTCTTTTTTACGAGATAAGTTGTTAGCCTTTCGCCCAACCCCCAAGCTGGAGGACCACCTCTTATCGGCTGTTCGCGAACTCCTTATTCAATAAATTCGCAGTCACCCTTCATATCTGGAGGCCGTCTCCTCTATCCGCTACCGGGGAACGCGCCATGTACTAGCATTATTTATTTAGTGGGTTATTTTACGACACTTTATCAACTCCTATGGTTATCTAGCGTCTGAGTGAGATGAAGGTGGCAATGCTAGTGAGATTGGTCCAGGGTCCAACGCCGAAAGTTACCCAGCATTTGCTCTTAATGGTTGAGAGAAAACCCCGGAAAAAAACACCAACCAGGATTTGAATCGAGGCCCGCTAGTTTCACGGCCAGTTCTACCATTACATGACACCATATACAGTATATATACATTTATATTTAAATTTTGTGCCTTTTTTGGCCGACTGTATATATCGTGGGGATTCTGCGACAACCCTATAACTCCATTTTTCTAAATTTTGAGAAAAACGGAGTTGAAGTTTTAGCAATCTAAAAAGAGATTAAGACAAGACATGATAATACATTAAGACAAGACATGATAATACCTTAAGACAAGACATGATAATACATGAAGACAGGGCTTGATAATACATTAAGACAAGACATGATAGTACATTAAGACAAGATATCATAGTGCATTAAGATAAGACAACATAATACATTAAGACAAAACATGATAATACATTAAGACATGATAATGCATTAAGACAAGACATAATATATTAAGCCATGACATGATAATACTTTAAGATATGAAATGATAATACTTTAAGACATGATATTACATTAATACAAGACATTATAATACATTAAGGCATGACATGACAATACATTAAGACATGGTATTACATTAAGACAAGACATTATAATACATTAAGCCATGACATGACATTACATTAAGACATGAAATGATAATACATTAAGACATAATAATACTTTAAGACAAGACATCATAATACATTAAGACAAGACATGATAATACATTAAGACAAGACATGATAATACCTTAAGACAAGACATGATAATACATGAAGACAGGGCTTGATAATACATTAAGACAAGACATGATAGTACATAAAGACAAGATATCATAGTGCATTAAGATAAGACAACATAATACATTAAGACAAGACATGATAATACATTAAGACATGATAATGCATTAAGACAAGACATAATATATTAAGCCATGACATGATAATACTTTAAGACATGAAATGATAATACTTTAAGACATGATATTGCATTAATACAAGACATTATAATACATTAAGGCATGACATGACAATACATTAACACAAGACATGACAATATATCAAGACATGATAATAAATTAAGACAAGACATTATAATACATTAAGCCATGACATGACAATACATTAAGACATGAAATGATAATACATTAAGACATAATAATACTTTAAGACAAGACATCATAATACATTAAGACAAGACATGATAATACATGAAGACAAGACATGATAATATATCAAGACATGATAATACATTAAGACAAGGCATTATAATACATTAAGACATAATGTTACATTGAGACAAGACATGATTATAGCCTACATTAAGACATGATATTACATTAAGACAAGACATGATAATATATTAAGACATGATAATACATTAATACAAGATATGATAATACATTAAGACATGATAATACATTAAGACATGATATTACATTAAGACAAGACATGATTATACATTAAGACATGATATTACATTAAGACAAGACATTATAATACATGAAGACAAGACATGATAATATATTAAGACATGATAATACATTAAGACAAGCATGATAATATATTAAGACATGATAATACATTAAGACAAGACATGATAATACATTAAGGCATGACATGACAATACATTAACACATGATAATACATTAAGCCATGACATGATAATACATTAAGACATGATAATACTTTAAGACAAGACATGATAATATTAAGTCAAGACATGATAATACATTAAAACATGATAATACATTAAGACTTGATAATACATTAAGACAAGAAATGATAATACATTAACACAAGACATGATAATACATTAACAAAGAGCACACATCTTGTCCTAGTAGGGATTCAAACGTGATTCCGTTGCTACTGCGAGACTGAGTTTTATTATTCTCTGAGTTTATACGATAGAAACAACGTTTATGATGTGTGTGAAATTCCTCAGAAAATCTTTAAAATTCCCCAATGCTTTTACGACGGCTGATATATCAACATCGCACAAACACGTTCCCTATTTATGTCGAGACATTAACCAATCACAAAGTTCCTTTCAGAGGAGAGGGGCATTTAATTAGCAATTACTTAATTGGTTTGTACTGTATAGTTTACGGTTCCATTACGTTGATTAAATACACAGCGTCGTGCATCCACTATGGAAGTACGGGACCACCTATTACGATAACAATCTGAAGTTCCTGAAATCTATGCCCGATTACGCCGAGCCGTCCCGAACGTGTGACCTGCCTTCAGCCTACTTGAGCTTTCGCGGTTACTATTCGGAGATATGGAAGCGGATGATTAAGTTTTACGGCCGTAAAATTGGGACCGGAGTTCAGAAATAATTCGACGTTTTCAATTCATTGAAGGATTCTTTCCTCTATCCTTCAGACGCTATATTAACCACAGAGATTTTTCTTTACATATCGCATTCATTTTAATGATGTGTATATGGGCTATTCCATATGAAATCGATCAGTAAAAAACCTCGCATTTTTTTAATACTCTAATTTTTCCCTTTTTATACAAGGTGCTGAGGACAGTGCATTTTCAAAAATATACTATCGAAAGTCAAACGGTTTTCGTATTATTGAGCGACAAATTTAGCGTATTTTGTAAAAACAAGCCTCTTTCAGCGCTCAGAACTCTGGAACCATTTACTGCAGAACATTGAACGAGAGCTCATTTTGAAGCTGACATTTGGTAGGTAATGTTAAGAAGCAATAATTATTTTTATTGTATACAGACAGACAGATAATCTGATTTTACTTACTTTTAGGCTTTTTGTCAATTTGTAAAAATGTAAAAAATATTGAGAAAAAACCTTGCATTATTAAGAGGGATTCGGCATTGTTTTCTTAGTGTCACGACAATAAGTTTCGAGGGTATTAAATAAATTAGTTTCACACGCCTGGACTTGAACGGCGCAGTACCGCACGCACTGGCCGAAAGCTGAAGATAAGCGAGCGTTGGGCGTAATTTTACTCCTGTGTTTATGAAAACCTGTGATAAAGCTAGCACAGCCATGACTGCTAGACAATACATCACGTGTTTATGTCTCCTGGCCTTGCTTATCTCGGCTAGCTCCCGCCTCACAGTCAGCTGGTTAGTTCACGCGCGTACTATTTATTTTCCTTATTTGATATTTTCAATACTTTATCGACGTGCCATCAGTAACAAATATGTTTATTTGTACTTTCAATGCGGAATCTAACTATATATTTTGAAAATATTTTTTCCTAGGCAAAGGCGTCTTAATGAGGAAAAATCTAAATTTCTCCATTTCCACAAAAAGTAATTTCTCAGCATTAAAATAAACCATGAATTTGATCATTGGGTGAAATGGTGTCGGAGCTACAAGAGTTTAAATTTGCTAATTTTATGAAAATACGATAAATTTAAATATTTTTAACTTAAACACTATGAAGTTCTGATGCCTCAAACTTTGCACAAAAGCACTGTATCGCAGTTCTCTACGTACAAAAAAGTTTTATTGTATTTAGAAATTGTAAGGTCAATTTTCTCTATATTTCGGTCGATTTGAGATGGAATAGCTCATATAGAGTGTTAGTTGGGAGACCTGAGGAAAATAGACTTTGGGGAGGATAATATTAAAATGGATTTGAAGGAGGTGGGATATGATGATAGGGACTGGATTAATCTGGCTCGGGCGCGGTTATGTGAGGGCGGCAAATAACCTCCGGGTTTTCTAAAAGCCTTTTTAAAGTAAGAATAGGAGTGCTTTACATTACCATTCGCAACGTACTCACAGCAGACAACAGAATTGTGTTCCTGCACAACTGCTGACTAATTACGGCTCTGTCAAAGCTTCAGCGAGCAGATCCTAGATTCACACCCTGAAAGCCCTGGTTTAATCCCAGGTGAGCGCATGTAGGATCCTGGATGGACAAAGTTTCACTGCCGAAGGCAGCCTCCCTAAAATAATTTGTCCTACTCATTGCGGTCATGATTTCAGTGACAAAGTTTGATTGCCAAACAAATTTATCTTCTTTTTTTAAACGTCTTTTCGAATACCTATTTCTCTTATGAGGTTTTCCATTAACTGCGTTTCCTTTTATACATTAACAGTCTTACTAATAAAACGTGTATAGTTTTTATACGAGACTTATGCAGAGCTGAGACAGAAAACGTTACTAATAAACCGTGAATAAGCTATGGACGTATAAACAGGCTGTAACTATACAATGGGAATTGCTTTGCAGTAGTTATATACACGGAACCCCTTGTTTAAGCGTTGTATATAGCGAAAAAATGGCCGCCCCTCTAACAGCTGTTCGTATCGACTGTCATTTTATGATGATGGTTACCTCGTAACCACAGAAGAACAAACCAAATATCATAGAATTATTAGAATAATATTGCTGTAGCTTGTACTCTTTGACCAAAATGTAGTGTGGTAATCGATTAGAGCCAGTTGTACTATCGATATTTAATACGCCACACTAGAGCGCTCTACCGGATGCAATAGAGAACCTCAGATATTCTATTATCTTTCGTAACGAAGTAATGACGAAACTATGACGTAGCTGTGTAACAGTTATACTGTTATACACAAACGGTCTTACTAATAAAAACTCTATATACAGACGTTTAACTGTCTTATACTTATACAATACGTAGCAAGTTTATAAGTCGTGTGTAAATTCCTTACTAATAATCACTACATACATCGTGAATAACAGTATAACTGTTAACGCAGCTACGTCATGGTTTCGTCATTACTTCGTTACGAAAGGTAATAGAATATCTGAGATTCTCTATTGCATCCGGTAGAGCGCTCTAGTGTGTCGTGTTAAGTATCGATAGTACAACTGGCTCTGATCGATTACACACTATATTTTCGTCAAAGAGTACAAGCTACAGCAATATTATTGTACTTATTCTGTGCTCTTTGGTCTGTTCCTCTGTGGTTACAAGGCATCTATCATCATAAAATGACAGTCGACACGAACAGCTGTTAGAAAGGCGGCCATTTTTTTCCCTATATACAACGCTTAAACAAGGGGTTTCGTGTATATAACTACTGCAAAGCAATTCCCATTGTATAGTTACAGCCTGTTTATACGTCCATAGCTTATTCACGGTTTATTAGTAACGTTTTCTGTCTCAACTCTGCATAAGTCTCGTATAAAAACTATACACGGTTTATTAGTAAGACAGAAAGTATGTAGTGATTATTAGTAAGGAATTTACACACGACTTATAAACGAGCTACTCACTGTATAAGTATAAGACAGTTAAACGTCTGTATATAGAGTTTTTATTAGTAAGACCGTAAGTCTCTTACTATTTTATCAATTCTGTCGGGATAAAACCCGATACAGGTTCGTTCATGTCTCTTTCTCACGATTCATTCCTCAATGCCCTATGATGGATGGGCATCGTGCCTCACTTGAGAATTTGTGTCTCACTGATCTTCACAGAGCTTATCGCTCTGAGTGACATCTTCACAGTCCCCGTCCCTCCCTCACGTAGCTCCTAGGCGTGGGCAGGTTCTATATCAGTTTCATAAGCAATATCAGTGGTGGCATAATGGCATTATCAAAGCAGCGTGTACGCGTTAGAAAACGATTATTTCATGAGAAATGGGAGGAAGAGTTTTTTTTTGCTCTTTAGAAGGGGAGAATATACGATGTATGTTATGCTCGAAAATCCTATTAGGCATTAATAAATTTAATATACAACAACATTACTCCTTATGTCATACAGAACATGCTGAATTAGAAGGTAAGGCAAATTAAATGTTATTTTTCGTACTATTCCGAAGTAAAATTATGATCTTAACATTTGCATAGTATAATAAATACGACATTATACCTTAAACACTCTGCATTAAAAGGTACGAGGAATTAAATGTTGTTTATACGTATTATTTCCAAAAGAATTTTATAAAAAAAATATTAAATGTGCGTAGAAAACTAAATATGATTTTCTGAAATTATTTTAGGTCGAGAACGTGCAAATCTATTAAGTAATCTTGATAAACGCCAGAATATTCAATAAAATAAACGTAGACAACGTGATGGAATATTATTGGCTAGTTACGCAATTTCTCGCCTGTGATTTAAATCAATTCAGCTACGGAGAAATAGTAAAGAGGTTTATGATTAAAGCTGCCGAATTCATTTTCCAAATTGAATAAAAGTTTTCGAGTCTCTCACGTTAACCAAGCGCTTTCCTAATAATTCGCCACTGACCGCCTTAGCGATTACGATAAGGTGACGCAGGTCACAGCAGTTTATATTTCCCATCCTACTCTGCAGTCTCCTCTCCTAGAAAAACAAACTGTTTCAAATCGAGTGCCTCACGTAACCGAAAATTGTGCCCATGGCCTATGTATTTCACAGTTATGTGATGTCCTTGTTATTTATACTGCATTATGTCTTTCCGAGCATTGTTTGAGTGTCTGACGTCATCACATGAACATGATAATAATCTTCGTCTTTAACGGGTTACGTTACTCTAAATCCAGTCTAATTTTTGCCTAACGTTTCTACGACAGGAGGTTTTGTTTTTAATTTTACTGATATTTTATTATTGTTTGTGCATTAATTGAATGGTGAATTTGCAAAACAACTTAAGTCCACATTTTGGGGATTTTGAGTTGAGAGCATGATTATGTTACTGTGTGCTAGGGACATCGTTTAGTAGCAAAATGACTTTAATCCACGACTTTTGTGTAGTTTTTATTAGCAGCACAATATTTGGTTAAGGGGTAAAACGCCTTTAGTCGTGGACTTAAGTTGATTTTCCTCCCAAGTACTGAAGAAACTTACGTAATATGTCATTTTAAAATCGTACACTCAGCTGACAAATTGTTTTTTGTCTGTTGTCATTGGTAATTCTTTCCGAACTTATCTCACGTTTACCATTCCTTCCAGTGCATCCTTCAGTAAGCAGTTCTATTCAGCCAGTGACAAAACTTCTACTTTTCACGATCATTCTTTCTCCACACTTTCCGACACAGTGGTTTATCCCCGATCAATGAAGCCAAAATTCAATATTCGTAAAATGCTTAATTACATTAGTGATGAAGAAAACGTGAATACATTTTACGAAAACATTATAGCATAGGAGACAACAAAGAATTTAAAGATGAAACTAAGCTGTGGTCTCGTTATAACACTCCTAAGAGTTGTCTGTGCTCTTGTTATTAACAAATTGTCGAAAATATGTTGTTCAACAATAGTAATAAGGTTATTTTATTATTTTGGTATAAATACATTTAGTTAAACATGTTTATGTGTCAGTAACCTAATAATTATAATGCAGGATTGAAGTTAATTTGCAGAAAAACTTAAGTCCTAAAGATAATTAAAATTTTTACGACCTGAAGAAGATTTCAAAAGTATGAATTTTTATAATAAAACTACTTCTCTTACATATAAAAAATTACGCTGTAAATATATACTGTTCAGCGAGGCTAAAAACAGTTTTCCTTAATTTTCTCAAAACTAATTCTGGGGACTTAAGATGTTTTGCAAATTCACCGTTCAATTTTTCTATCCTATAGTCGCTATTGACATCAAAATTCAACCACAACGCCCAGGTCGCGAGAGATGGACTGCGTAGTTGTTGATATGCGGTCGCCGTGAATGACCAGTAGGGTTGTTGAAAATCTGAGGATGACTCAGATTCAAGGTTTGCGTTAGAATTTGGTGTCTAATTTGAGTAAAAATTACAATATATTCACAAATTGAACGCAACTAGTAACATCATTTCAGAAAATCTTACAACTTTCTTTCTTTCTTTTTTTTTTTAATAAGAAGGTCACCATAGCAACACACGGGAGTTACGAACATAATATGAGAGAAATATTCAACGGGGAAGTGAAACAAACATCTTGATTGATATCGCGAAAATAACGACAATTTATCGAGCGTAGAAACAACGGAACTATAAGGAAAAGTTCCCGAATCATATATCAGCCCTCGGTTTGGAGTAATGTTCCAAGGCTTGGAATCAGAAACTGTTTCTTCAGAAGCGAACTTGGCTGCAGTTTCTGGCAAGTACCGAGCATATGTGCCATCTTCTGAAGTATGAAATTATAAGAGGGTTCTTGGAAATAATAAGTCGAACATCGTATACAAATCCTTAGTGGAAGCAGGGTGGAGGAAAGGAGGCGCAAGAAAATGCATAAATAGGAGGAATAATGCCAGAAGTCTCAGGAAAATAAAGATTGCCTCGGAGAAAAGCAGTGTGGTACAAGAGCACTGAATACATAATCCACGATGAATAAGAAAATATTTCTCAGATTGTAAAGTTATGTCATACAAATATAAAGGAATCAAAATTCATCTCCTTCTATAGGATCAAAGTTCACATAGAAGGCGAGATCAGTAAAAAGAACTGTGCGTTTTCTAGTGAGCTAGTCTTCTTTAAATCCTTCTCTCCTTCTTTAAGACTCTTCAGTGGGGTTATTAATCTCGCAGTGATACAATTTGCAGAACGTTTGCAAACCAAACAACTGTGCAAGAACAGTATTTTGTGCTTTTCTTAGCTTTCACTTTCTCGATCTATCTTAATTCACTGATATAATAATATGAACTTCTTCTTTGGACTTCCGATTTTTCTTATTACAATATGCTTAATGGTTTATTATTATACATACTTACTGGATTTTAACGAACCCGGAGGTTTATTACCGCCCTCACATATGCCCGCCATTGGTCCCTATCCTGAGCAAGATTAATCCAGTCTCTACCATCATATCCCACCTCCCTCAAATTCATTTTAATATTATCTTCCCATCTACGTCTCGGCCTCCCTAAAGGTCTTTTTCCCTCCGGCCTCCCAACTAACACTCTATATGCATTTCTGGATTCGCCCATACGTGCTACATGCCCTGCCCATCTCAAACGTCTGGATTTAATGTTCCTAATTATGTCAGGTGAAGAATACAATGCGTGCAGTTCTGTGTTGTGTAACTTTCTCCATTCTCCTGTAACTTCATCCCTCTTAGCTCCAAATATGTTCCTAAGCACCTTATTCTCAAACACCCTTAACCTATGTTCCTCTCTCAAAGTGAGAGTCCAAGTTTCACAACCATACAGAACAACCGGTAATATAGGCTAACTGTTTTATAAATTCTAACTTTCAGATTTTTTTGACAGCAGATTAGCTTATAAAAGCTTCTCAACCGAATATTAACAGGCATTTCCTATATTTATTCTGTGTTTAATTTCCTCCCGAGTATCATTTCTATTTGTTACTGTTGCTCCAAGATATTTGAACTTCTCCACCTCTTCAAAAGATAAATTTCTAATTTTTATATTTCCATTTCGTACAATATTCTCGTCACGAGACATAATCATATACTTTGTCTTTTCGGGATTTACTTCCTAACCTATCGCTTTACTTGTTTCCAGTAAAATTTCCGTGTTTTCCCTAATCGTTTGTGGATTTCCTCCTAACATATTCACGTCTTCCGCATAGACAAGCAGCTGATGTAACCCGTTCAATTCCAAACCCTCTCTGTTTTCCTGGACTTTCCTAATGGCATACTCTAGAGCAAGTTAAATAGTAAAGGTGATAGTGCATCTCCTTGCTTTAGCCCACAGTGAATTGGAAACGCATCAGATAGAAACTGACCTATACGAACTCTGCCGTACGTTTCACTGAGACACATTTTAATTAATCGAACTAGTTTTTTGGGAATACCAAATTCAATAAGAATATCATATAAAACTTCTCTTTTAACCGAGTTATATGCCTTTTTGAAATCTATGAATAACTGATGCACTGTACCCTTATACTCCCATTTTTTCTCCATTATCTGTCGAATACAAAATATCTGGTCAATAGTTGATCTATTACGCCTAAAACCACACTGATGATCCCCAATAATTTCTTCTACATATGGAGTTAATCTTCTTAAAAGAATATTGGACAAAATGTTGTACGACGTCAACAAAAGTGGTATTCCTCGAAAGTTACTACAGTAGTGATAGGTGATTTATTATTATTATTATTATTATTATTATTATTATTATTATTATTATTACTATCATCATCATAATTTATTTTCTTATTTGCTCTTTATTCTAGACGTCAAAATCTTGATTATCAATTTTTTTGCAAAGTTAGCAAGAGTGATACTGATTGTGAATCTATCATAAACAATATCAGCCTTCGTATTCCTGCAAAGGGTTTAAGATTTAAAAAAAAAAAATCACAACAGAAATTCAAAATTTCTTTCTGTAGTCAGTAGGATGCATAAAATATGCCAATTTGTATGAGAACAATTCAGATCCTTTTAAAGTACAGTTTCGTTTATTAGTATTTACTGTCCTTGTTCTCAATTTTATTTATGTATGTTTTTCTTGATTTAAGATATTATTTATTTATTCTTGCACCTTTGTATCTTCTGTTTGTGTATTGTGCTGAACTATAATTGGCCTCTGCTTGTTGTTCAGCACACAAATATTATTAATAAATAATAATAAATAAATAATAAATTATTATTGTTATTACTATACGTACTATTATTTTATAATTCTACAATGCTTGGGAAAAGCGCCATAAGTCAGTTTCGACAAACATTTTTTTATTAATTTATTGATAACTTACGGAACATCTGTTCGCTTGGGAAAAAATACATAAGTATTTCTCCCATTACAATAATTCATACAGAGGAAAATCAACTCGACATAAACCAGTGTGAAGACAGTTTTTTTTCTTCTCCTGTAAAATTAATATTTTTGACTTGTGCCACATTTCCAGAGCACTACGGAATTGCTGTTACTATTAGTGGTATTATTTTTCGTCAATATTATTACAATTTTGTTATTTATTTATTTCTTCATTTAATAACGTATTACACATAAAAACGCTACATGAAAGTACTCCGAAAGAGCAAAGCTCGTTTTTGGAGACAGTTCCATCAGCGAATAGGGATTATAAAGAATGGACACTTCGCGTCGGTACCTTTGATGTAGCGGGACTGATTTCAATGACCTTCAAGCCAGCTTAAGCGTCAGATTCTGCTTTCTCCCTAGAGTTGGCGCTGACATCACGCCAGCTAGCAGTCGACACAGCGGAAATATAACACATAATTAATACATCTAGGTACATTATGTACTCAAATAAAATAAATTGGATCCATAGAATAATAAATCCTTCATTAACTGCAATGTCTAGACTCTAGAGTTCCTTTATAATGAGAGTTGAGACGTTGGGCCCAACAACAATTAAAATATGTAATGATTTGATATCGCTGAAAATGGAAAAACAAAACTCTTACGAGAAGTAAAACCATATACCTATATTATATTATCATACAAATATTAAACGAATTCGATACTTAATTTTATAATGTATTATATTATTTTATAATATAATGTATTATATCTGAAATATAAAATATTATTATTACAACTAGTTTGTCACTGAGAAATAAGGAAAAGCTGTTAACTTGAATTTATTTGAAGCAAAGCGTTACTGGATTATGCAATAAGGTAGGCGATTTTTGGATCCTGTGCCTTAACTCTATTTTCAATTATTATCTTAGTGTATGCTCGATTACACTAACCTCTAGCGCTTGAAAGTGGAACTAGCCGCTGGCGCACAGAGAAACAAAACACAGGAGAATTCGCTCAGTGTCCATTCTTTATAATCCCTATTCGCTGGTTCCATTTTGATAAAAAGAGTTGAGAATGTCATAAAATATACATGATTCAAAAACATATCTGAATTAAAATGTAATATTTTGATACTAGAGTAGGCCTATTACACAAATTACATATAATTCACAAAAACAAAAGTCTCTGTTGTTTCTAAAATAAAATTTAAAATTAAAACATGAACGTATTGAAAGGAGGTAACGTGCGAAAAGCTCTAACATCAGCAGGACTTTGACAGTGTCCTATAATTAATGGCAGACTATATTATTGTGAGCTACTTAATTGAACTCCCGTCATTAACCCTTAAATTCGCAAAGTATCCTATAGCATACAACAGGTTAATAGGTTATATGCTATAATTTTAATAGAACAATAGAAAAAAAATTGGTAGAAAAATTAAAATTTCACAATACTACAGGTTGCGTCAGAAAGAACGGATGGATTTCAAACTATCGATACGCAGCGAGGGGAGGGATAGAGTGGGGGGGACTGCGATGTTGGGTCGGCGGGAGAATGCAGTTTCAGTTGAGAACGTGGAGTGTAGCGATGGGCGAAGTTGTTCTTTTCCCGGAACAGTTCCGACGGTTCCGGTTCCGAAAAAATACTATGTTCCAAATAACAGTTCCGAAATAACAGTCACCAGTGGTGATGAGTCGGAGTCGTTGAGTCGTTCAAACGAACGGTACAGTACCCTCCCTCTTCACCATAGACAAATAACACCATGCAGCTCACACTGGAGCACTCATAGACATGACATAGTACACATTCTTATCTATAGATGGCACTGCAATGCACATTCGAATCGATTTTGGAAAATTGCTGTGCATGCGGACAGAACTCAAAAGCTTAATGTTAGTAATTACACAGCTGTTGACTACAAGGACAGAATACAACACTTTGTTTTCGTACATAAAGTTATAAAGACATGGTAGCCAACTAAAAAAAAATAACAACATTTAAAACATATGGTATGTAATTTCTGTTCTCTCTATTACATAATAAAAAAAAAACAAATCATTAATTTTTATTTTTACTTTTCTTAATGCACAGTTATAATAATAATAATAATAAATATTACAATTTCATAAATAAAAAAGATATATATTGGCAGTACTGAAACCTGGAAACCCCGCAGTGGGTTAGTAAAATGTTGGAATCGCATCTTTACCAAAGTGTAATTTAAACTTCGCATTAAACCTCGCTCTCCAAATCAGTACTTATATGGGTAGTTTCCAACAAATAATGCTACAACATTTTTGTCGTTCTTTGATAACAGAGAAGATAGCACAAAAACTTGTGCTTGTCAGACTTAACCTCAACAAACGACATACAGACATTGTAACTAAACCACTCATTACCATTTACGACTTTAACCTTTGTATAGAATCAGCTGATCAATGAATTAATAATAGTATGCGTACTTTATGACTTTGTAGAATGTTTATAAAACAGAATTAGTCAACTAATGGTGAAATAAACCATAAGGCGGGAATCAATATTACAGATTATTGAATACTTACTATAACATTACAGATGATTGGCCAGTCTTACAAATGTTGATATTAAAGTTCGCGCCACCGCAAGGATTTCAATGTCCATGCGCCCCCCTCCAACCACGTGAGAGTTTCAAGTACAGTGTAACTGCAGCTGTCGTTGGTTCATCGGAACAAGCTCCGACGTTCCGACTGTTATCTCGGAGTCGGAACATACCTTGTGCAACGCGGTACTGCGAGCCCGCAACAGCTGGGCAAGTGAGCAGCTCGGAGTCGGAACACTGTTATTTCGGAACAGGAGGTTCCGACCTACTGTTCATTTTTGCAACAGTTCCGAGGGAGTCGGAACATACCTTGTGCCACGCGGTACTGCGAGCCCGCAACAGTTGGCAAGTGAGCAGCTCGGAGTCGGAACACTGTTATTTCGGAACAGGAGGTTCCGACCTACTGTTCATTTTTGCAACAGTTCCGAGACCGGAACAGTTCCAAAATAACTGTTGTGTTATTTTTTACCCATCTCTAGTGGAGTGGTCTAGTGCACAACGTGCGTTCGTCGTAGAGACATTTTTTAAAAATGGAGAGTCTGTCATCGTCACTCAACGAGCTTTCAGGACTCATTTCGAGATCGGACGTCACGCTAGGATTCCAACTCGGAACACAATTCTGCGGTGGGTGGCTTCATTTCGTACCACAGGTTCAACTTTAAATAAGAAATCACCTAGACGACCACGGAGCGCGCATACACCTGCAAATGTGGAGACAGTAAGACAGTCGGTTGTCCGGTCACCTCAACGATCAGCCCGCAAACATGCTGTTGCACTGAGATTGTCCGACGCTACGGTAAGACGCATTTTGTATCTAGACCTTAAATTCCACCCATACAAGATGGCAATTGTGAAACAACTTAACGCGGGAGATTTAGAGAACCGTATTGATTGTTGTCGGCGTATTCTCACGAACGTGGCCCCTACCACCGTCCTTTTGACCAGTGACGAAGCCCATTTTCACCTCTCTGGCAGTGTCAATAAACAGAATTTCCGTTATTGGGCAGAAACCAATCCTAATGAATTGCACGACAAACCTCTTCACAGTGAGAGAGTTACGGTTTGGTCTCCTGTAGCAGAATTTGGTGTTTGGGGGCCTTACTTTTTTGAGGATGATGACGGCCGTGCAGTAACCATTACAGGTGCTCGTTACGTTCAAATGTTACAAACTTTCCTACAACCAAGATTGAACGAACTTGCTGTTAATGCTGAGGACATTTGGTTTCAACAAGACGGAGCTACTGCTCACACCGCGGGTCAAACCATAAATCTCCTACACGAGCTCTTTCCGGGGCACATCATCTCGCATCGCGGCGACATTCCTTGGCCCGCACGTTCGCCAGATCTCGCGCCCTGCGACTTCTTTCTTTGGGGTCATTTGAAGGCGGAAGTTTACAGACATCGACCACATACACTGGCCGAACTGAAGACGGCGATTCGTGAAGAAATCGCGGCAATCCCCCCAGCTGTGACTGCGAGAGTGATGACGAACTTCAGAAAACGCCTTGATGCCTGTATCGAAAGCCAAGGACATCATATGGATGATGTTGTATTCCATAAATAAACTGCATATATTGATGAGCCTGTTGATAATAATAAATTTTTGATTTGATGAATCCATACAATTTTCTTGCCCTGTGAAGTTCATCCGTTCTTTTTGACGCATCCTTTATAAAATTGCACAACATACACATTGCTATAGTTGTTTTTTTACAGTCCGACACGGTTTAATAAACTAGTGTGAGAAAAGAAGTTTTGCCAATTTAAGGGCTAATCATATAACATTAAAAAGTGTGGTGAAGTATGGGAAAATCCTCGGGATTCGAACCCGGGTTTTCAGCTCTACGTGCTGATGCTTTATCCACTAAGCCACATCACAGCTAACCTCTTATTTACACTTGGCTACATTAATGTTTTGATTTAGTCAAACAACAGACCTATTTAAAATGTGGGACATCCCATTTAAGTAGTCTCTTGCAATTCAAGGCACGGGTTCCATTTACTCGAGACAGAAAAACGTGGTGAAATAATGATATGACATTGAAGTGTTAGTTATGCAAGCACGAATAAAAATACATTAATTTCACTATTATATTTCAATTCAGGAAGTAAATGCCAATGAGCTATCATACACATCCTCTTCGGAAATCTTACTAAAGTTGAAGGAATAAGATTTTCGGTCGTCTTGATCCTTTCCCAACTTACTTACTTACTAGCTTTTAAGGAACCCGGAGGTTTATTGCCGCCCTCACATAAGCCCGCCATTGGTCCCTATCCTGAGCAAGATTAATCCAGTCTCTACCATCGTATCCCACCTCCCTCAAATCCATTTTAATATTATCCTCCCATCTACGTCTCGGCCTCCCTAAAGGTCTCTTTCCCTCCGGCCTCACAACTAACACTCTATACGCATTTCAGGATTCGCTCATACTTGCTACATGCCCTGCCCATCTCAAACGTCTGGATTTAATGTTCCTAATTATGTCAGGTGAAGAATACAATGCGTGCAGTTGTGTGTTGTGTAACTTTCTCCATTCTCCTGTAACTTCATCCCTCTTAGCACCAAATATTTTCCTAAACACCTTATTCTTAAACATCCTTAACCTGTGTTCCTCTCTCAAAGTGAGAATCCACGTTTCACAACCATAAAGAACAACCGGTAATATAACTGTTTCAATCTTAAATGTTATAAATGTTATGTTTTGTTTAACGACGCTCGCAACTGCAGAGGTTATATCAGCGTCGCCGGATGTGCCGGAATTTTGTCCCGCAGGAGTTCTTTTACATGCCAGTAAATCTACTGACATGAGCCTGTCGCATTTAAGCACACTTAAATGCCATCGACCTGGCCCGGGATCGAACCCGCAACCTTGGGCATAGAGAGCCAGTAACTGTTTTATAAATTCTAACTTTCAGATTTTTTCACGACAGACTGGAATACGATGAAAGAGTAATGGAACGGAGAAAAATTCTCTCCGGCGCCGGGATTTGAACCCGGGTTTTCAGCTCTACGTGCTGATGCTTTATCCACTAAGCCACGCCGGATACAACTCCGACGCCGGATAGAATCGTCTCAGATTAAGCTCCAACTCTTGGGTTCCCTCTAGTGGCCGCCCTGTGCACTACGTCATAGATGTCTATGAACGCAGGACCGAAGTCCACACATGTGCTGAGGTGCACTCGATATGAGTGACTAGTTGGCCGGGATCCGACGGAATAAGCGCCGTCTTAAATCACCAAGTGATTTACGCATATCATATGTACTTCGGTACATTAAAATAATAAACAGACTGGAAGATAAAAGCTTCTGAATCGAATAATAACAGGCATTTCCCATATTTAATATCCACCCGAGTATCATTTATATTTGTTATTGTTGCTCCCAGGTATTTTAATTTTTCCACCTCTTCAAAGGATAAATTTTTACTTTATATATTTCCATTCCGTACAATATTCTGGTCACGAGACATAATCATATACTTTGTCCTTTCTGGATTTACTTCCAAATCTATCTCTTTACTTGCTACAAGTAAAATTCCTGTATTTTTCCTAATCGTTTGTGAATTTTCTCCTGATCCTTTCCCAACTTTCTATTATGATTATTAATTGAAGTTCAGAGACTGTAGACGTCACACTAAGACATAGTAAGGCTTATATTTAACTGTAACACAAATCACAATAATCGTACATCATGCCCCAAGACTTTTCTTAAATAAGTAAAAAAGCGAAGATAGAGGAGTTGTAAGAAGTCTTTAAAAGTTCAACTAAGGACATGTAACAACTTTCCTTACGAGTTCATTAATGCAAAACGGATGCAAATTGCTTACAGCAACTCGGCCCAATTCCTTCCCGCTACCAGAGCGCGCTCGCAAACATACAGTGCACGCTCCCTCGCGCCAGTAGTGGAAATGACAAAATGCGCCTTATTATTCAGCCCATTGCGCGTGACAAGCAGCATGACTTCCAGCTGACGTTATCTTCGGACATGAATTCTATTTTCTTTTGTTACCCAACTTGTAATGTCGGCCAGCCATACGACTTTAATTGTTTCCCTACGCCCATTCAAGCCCAGAGAATGAACTTGTAGGGATTGAATGCATGGACACTCCTCATCGAGGAATATATTACAAGTTTAATTCAAAATAGGCCTACCAACAGAAAAATAAAAGTCTATAGTCAGTCCTTTTGGCAAGGTCAAAATCACAACCACCATCTATAGTCCAGAAGATAATGTGATATTATGAGAAAATATTAGGCCTACAACTTCGAAACTCGAAAAATCGAAGGAGAATTGGGAGGAAAATTTAAAAGGTACGCAAAACGCGTCCTTGCAAGTGGGTTGGGGGCTGTACAAAACTAAATATGTGAGCTCCAAGCCTGTTGGCCACTAGTCTCACTCCGGGTTACGCTGCTCCCCTGAAGGAGCTCTAGAAAATTTTGAAGGGGAAGCCGAAATTGGACGTAACCTCTTAGGTACCACATACGCGGGGGGGGGCTGACATTGATCAATTGATCACGGAACGGGGCGAGGAGGAGTTGGCTGGTGTTTGCCGTTAGAATGGCAAGACGCCGTCATCTGTTGTTCGATGACAAAGCATGTGAAGGCCGTCGGAAGAAGCGCCGTGAAATCTAATCTGCAATTTGAGAGGTCCCTGTCCTTTCAATTTGCGACTTATTAAGTGACCTCGTATATTCAATAGACTATTTATATTATCTGAACTAGGGCATACATCGTTTATAATAAGGGTGGAACTTACTTACAAATGACTTTTTAAGGAACACGAAGGTTCATTGCCGCCCTGACATAAGCCCGCCATCGCTCCCTATTCTGAGCAATATTAATCCGATCTCTATCATCATATCCCACCTTCCTCAAATCCATTTTAATATTATCCTCCCATCTATGTCTCGGCCTCCCCAAAGGTCTTTTTCCTTCCGGTCTCCCAACTAACACTCTATATGCAATTTTGAATTCGCCTATACGTGCTACATGCCCTCCCCATCTCAAACGTCTGGATTTAATGTTCCTAATTATGTCAGGTGAAGAATATATATATATATATTTTTTGGTAGGTTATTTTACGACGCTTTATCAACATCTAGGTTATTTAGCGTCTGAATGATATGAAGGTGATAATGCCGGTGAAATGAGTCCGGGGTCCAGCACCGAAAGTTACCCAGCATTTGCTCGTATTGGGTTGAGGGAAAACCCCGGAAAAAACCTCAACCAGGTAACTTGCCCCGACCGGGAATCGAACCCGGGCCACCTGGTTTCGCGGCTAGACGTGCTAACCGTTACTCCACAGGTGTGGACGTGAAGAATACAAAGCGTGGAGTTTTGCGTTGTGTAACTTTCTCGATTTTCCTGTAACTTCATTCCTCTTAGAGCCAAATATTTTCCTAAGAACATTATTCTCAAACAATCTTAATCTCTGTTACTCTTTCAAAATGAGAGTCCAAGTTTTACAACCATACATAACAATCGGTGTAATAAATTGTAACTTTAATGTTTTTTGACAGCAAACTAGATGACAAAAGCTTCTCAACCGAATAACAACAGGCATTTCCCATATTTATTCTGTGTTTAATTTCCTCCAGAGTGTCATTTGTATTTGTTATTGTTGCTCCAAGATATTTGAATTTTTCCACCTCCTCGAAGGATAAATCTCCAATTTTTATATTTCCATTTCGTACAATAATCTGGTCACGAGACATAATCATATACTTAGTCTTTTCGGGATTTACTTCCAACCCTATCGCTTTATTTGTTTCAAGTAAAATTTCCGTGTTTTCCCTAATCGTTCGTGGATTTTCTCCTAACATATTCACGTAACACGCATAGACAAGAAGCTGATGTAACCCGTTCAATTCCAAACCCTCTCTGTTATCCTGAACTTTCCTAATGGCATAGTCTAGAGCAAAGTTAAAAAGTAAAGCTGAAAGTTGCTGTGGTCGTGCCAGAGAATCAGTCCCATTCCGAGGCTTATTGTATGGATTCTTAACAAGCTGTTCTTTTACGGTGACAGGTTCTTAGCCCTGCGGCCAACCCCCAAGCTGGAGTACCACCCCTTATCGGCTGTCCACGACTGCTTATTCAATATATTCGCAGCTACCCTCCATATCTGGAGGCCGTCTCCTCTATCCACAACCTGGTGACGCACCATGCCTTCGTGATAGGGACCCACAATACATGTATGAGAAAATATACTTATTGTTAGGAATACTGTATATCATAATAGCTATTTATGCTATCCTATTAGCCAGCATGTGACAATAATAATATGGAACTTTATTGTCGGACCATCGGATCTGCGCCCCCGTAAGATATGCGAACTGAACCCTAATTCCTTCTCAGCCTCGGTAATTCCTTTCTCTCCCTGCATTCCTATCTCTCTCTTTTCTATCTCTCTCCCTTTCTCTCACCCACTACTCACAATTTTGAGCCTTCTTGCGGGACAGTTTATTTGCACTTGCAGTCCAGTGTTGTCAACTCAACATGAACACTGTAGCACGGAGTGGTGAAATAGTAATATAGCCTACGTTACAAGAGCGGTATGTTGACGTTTTCATGATCGAGGAAAAGATTGAAAAAGCGAAACATAGTTGAGCTTTTTTAATTTCCGAGAACATGAAAACAAACATACCGCTCGTGTATCGTACATTATTTTGTGCGAAGATCGTTTATTACATACCTGAAAGACGAATTTCTAATTAGTTGCAATGAAATCTCCATCTCGGTTTCTGTTTAATGACGGCAACTTCGGAACACCAAAATATCTTTCTTCAACATTGTTGCTATAAAATGTTTTCTGTGTTTACTATACTCCAGCAGGCCGTGATATACGTCTGTCTTTTTTTTCCCCCCAGTCTATAAATGCGAACTTAAAACAAACGGTAAGGTTATGTAATGATTTATTTTTTCATTTTAATATTTTAACAATATTATTTATATAACATATTGCAGTAATAACATCGGCATCTGGAATCTTGTTGATTTTTTCACGGCTTCCTTAATGTTACTTGTATCAGGAATGCAATAAGTTTCGTGGAGTAGTAGACTTTACTTAATTTTTGAAAATATTTAAAAACAATAATTAACAGTGCAATTTAGGTGAAATTGCAGTGGTAAGTTTCCAATTCATAATTATTACTATGTTAAACGTCTCTAAAAATAATATGTTAAAAGCCTAAAGCAGTAAAATGAATGTCGCGCTTAAGCGGTAAGAAGAGGGAAATTGTTATGTGTGTTACGTTGGGAATACTGAATGTGGTATTTCACACTTACCGCGTATTGGTTCTGTGCGGAAAACAAGCAAATACGCACGAAAAGTATTATCAAGCAAGTAATAGCATTTTTCGATGAAGAGAAACAAACATGTCAATATCTGTTTACTATAAATCAGGGAACGAAAATAGCAGATGCGATCACAGGTGAGGCTTATTTTATTTCAATTGATTACGTAATAATTAATACTGATATAATACAACATTTTTTTATGTAATTTATATAGGCAGGTCGGAGCGCCTAATAAATAAAATCAGGAGAGAGGGACTCTGTGCGGAAACGAAAAGCTAGAATCACCAGGGAAGAACAGACCAAGGGAACTTTTAATTCTTTATAGATGATATGAACCGATGTACTTTAAGAAGAAAGATACAAGAATTTTATACCATGCAGAAAGAAGTTCCGACATTGAAGAAATATAAGATCGTAGCATGTAGTAACTTCGCCATAGTCGGTCCCTAACCCGGATGAAAAAGAAGGAGGGTACTTGACTATGTGTTCTTCATTCCTACAATTTTATTAGGACTTCAAGATCACATTCGAAATCTAACAAAATAAGATAATGAGGTGAATGAGAAATATTTATGACGAAAACATTTCTCTTTGAAAACGAAATAGATTCCCATCACGTAATTTCCATTTAACCAACAAATATCCACTGTGATCATACCATCAAATAATCGTAGAAGTCAATCAGCGTCATTAGATCTACTTAAATTAAATTATGAATAAGTAATAATTAACCTCACATTATTAATAAGCAATATTCAAGAGACATAACACTGTTTGACGGAAGTTTGGCAACATCCCTATTCGGCAAGGTTCGTGGCCTGCTGTTTGACGTGGTGGGAGGAAAGCTGGTGGAATGGAGTGAGTAAAGTAGCCACGTTCAATTAGTACGCTAGCGGTGTCAAAGAAGACGGAAGCTTTGTTGTTTCAATAATTTTAATTATGTCGCTGTCCATTTTCGTCGTCAAGTCTTTTGAAGGCCGCTCCATTGTCGTCGTCAAGTCTTTTGAAGGCCGCTCCAATACTACACGCGGAGTTGCAAATTTTAGCAGTGTGTCTTGTTCTAGTTCACAGTGAAAATTAATTATATTACAGTTCAGTGTATAATAAAAATGTGGAGGCCGTGGGAAGCGAGTGAAGTGTCGGAACCGATACCCATGAACGTCAATAACGACGATGGTAATAATACTAATAATAATAATAATAATAATAATAATAATAATAATAATAATATATCAGAGTTAAATAACAATTCAAATTCAAAAGCTAGACCAAAATTATGTAAGCAGTGTCAAACGTTTGCGTGCAATGCTCACACGTATGTTCTAAAAACAATTTAGATCAAGGAAAAATTTCGGAGACATCTAAAATTCTTAAATTAAATAGAAATACTGTAAGTAAAATTGTAAAAAAGGGACCTAAGACACCTAAAAAGCGTGGACACAAAGTCACAAAATTTAATAAAGTAGATGGTTTTATGTGTGATTACATTCGCCGTGAAATATATAGTTCTTACAATAAGGGCCAATCCTTGACAATAAAAGAATTATTACAAAAAGTCAAACTTTCCGGTTTTCCTTATGGAGAAACATTTAATTATTTCTTTAAATAATTAATTTAAAATAAATAATATACATAATCTTCAAATTAACTCATGCTTTGAGCAATTAAGCCTAGCCCATATCCATGTTATATTAATATATAGCAGCAACAAACAAGACGTAACAACGTCGCATTTTCATTTTATTATCGGTGCATGCAATAAAGACCTACAAATCTTAAAAGGAATGCCGCTGCCTAATAATTAAACGAGGCAACTTTACAGGTGTTAACCTTTTTTTTAAGGGGAGAGGATAGTAATTTTTAAAACTTTTTTCTTATTTGGTGTAAAATATTAATTTTTTGTATGTAGAGAGCTCATGGCTATAGCAACTCAACAAAATATAAATATTTTGAATAAATTATTTGGGAGGCAGATTTGAAAAAAAAATGCACCCAATGCAGGATTTTACTAAACTCGATATATCTAAGCCATTTTTAAAGATAAATTCAAACACTATGTTACAATTTATTTGTAAAAGCACGCTCTACAAACTGTCTGTAACAGAAATTTGATATTAGTTCCTACATTTGTAAAATAAACAATTAAAATTTAATAACATTTTTTTTATTTTCTTTCTTGCAAACAGAGAGACTTATTTTTAAAATGAAATCAATTAGGGAAATTCCGTTACAGAGAAAAGTTTCCCAGTAGTCTAGAGAATGTGTATTCTAAATTTCCTTTATATATCTTTAATAGTTCAAAAATTATATCGATTTTTGTCTGGCTATGTAGCGAAAAAAGTAAAGTTCCAGAAACAGCAATCAAAGGGGGTGTGATTTAATAATCCAGAGCGCAGGAACTTGAAAAATGGCGTCTCAACATCCAATAAGGGCACAGATACCCACACAATGTTATACAATGTATTCCACACACATCACAGAGTATTTTAAAGAAAAATTTGGTTTTGAAAAAAAATGAAGTTCCGGAAACAACAAACAAAAGGGCGGTGTCATTTAAAAATCCAGAGCGCAGGAAGTTTAAAAATGGCGTCTCAACAACTGATAAGGGACAAATACCCACAAAATATTATACAATGTATTCTACACATATCACAGAGTATTTTAAGGAAAAAAATTGTTTTTTGAAAATTTACTCATTTTTCACCAAAAAATGCCATCCTCTTCCCTTAAGTTCGACGACAGCGCTGAAGGTGCACAGATCCGATGGTCGACAATACAAGTGAATTCAAAGCACGACTATTAACAATGTATAACAGAATTTTAGCTGGAGAAAGTCCCCTGGATATTGTAGTTACAGGGACATGATGATGACGATGATGATGATGATGATGATGATGATGATGATGATTATGATGACACGATAGTGAGTGTTAAGTCGCCGTCCTCAAGTTGTCTCCAGTACAACTGCATTACCTTCAACAGCGCACCAATGTCTGGTAGTGCACCTCGCTATGAATAGCCGTTGTGCAACTGAAATGAATTGCCCGCCGTCTGCCCGTCTAGCGATTTTAATAGCCAAGCCGGCGGATTGATAGCGGGAGATGCGACGATGACAACGCAGGAGACATCCGAGCCCGGGACCGAGAACTGTGATCGATTGAGCTTGCACGTCCATACAGTGCAGGTGTGTCACACTTCTTGTATAATACGCAAAATTTGCATTCCATATCAAACTCCTGGTTCCGAAAGTAAACATGCATACTGTCCACTTAGTTCGGCAGCGTAATTTCTATTTGTGGAATTCTAGAAACTTGTGGTCGATACAGTTATTAAGATATATAAAACAGCCGACGTCAAATCGTGTTGTTTTGCGTCTTACTTACTTACTACTTACTTACTGGCTCACCCTCACATAAGCCCCCAATTGGTCCCTATCCTGAGCAAGATTAATCCAGTCTCAACCATCATATCACACCTCCCTCAAATCCATTTTAATATTATCCTCCTTCTATGTCTCGGCCTCCCCAAAGGTCTTTTCCCTTCTGGCCTCCCAACTAACACTCTATGTGTATTTCTGGATTCGCCAATACGTGCTACATGCCCTGCCCATTTCAAACGTCTGGATTTAATATTCCTAATTATGTCAGGTAAAGAATACAATGCGTGCAGTTCTGCGTTGTGTAACTTTCTCCATTCTTCTGTAACTCCATCACTCTTAGTAAAAAATATTTTCCTAAGTAGCTTATTCTCGAACAGCCTTAACCTCGGTTCCTCTCTCAAAGTGAGAGTGAAAATTTCACAACCATACAGAACAACCGGTAATATAACTGCTTTATAAATTCTAACTTTCGGCCTTTTTGAGGGCAGATTGGATGACAAAAGCTTCTCAACCGAATAATACACACTTCCCATATTTATTCTGCGTTTAATTTCCTCCCGAGTGACATTTATATTTGTTACTGTTGCTTTAAGATATTTGAACTTTTCCACTTTTTCAAAGGATAAATTTCCAATTTTAATATTTCTATTTCGTACAATATTCTAGTCACGAGACATAATCATACACTTTATCTTTTCGGGATTTACTTCCAAATCTATCTTTTTATTTACTTCAAGTAAAATTCCCGTGTTTTCCCCTAATATTTCGTGGATTTTCTCGTAACATATTCACGTCATTCGCATAGATAAGCAACTGATGTAACCCGTTCAATTCCAAACCCTCTCTGTAATCCTGAACTTTAATAATGAAAAGTATTAATTCGAGTAGAAATATTTCACGCAATCGTTTGGATTTCCTTAAATCCCTAATCAGTTTTAAATTTTATTTTGTATACAATAAAAATCAATCTGGTAATTATAGCGTACTTTATTTCATTCATTCATAAGTAGTTAGAGTGGTTAACACTAGATAACTATGGTCATATTACTCCTCAATAAATTATTTTTCTTCTTTTTCTTTTTGTGAATATAGTAGGTGAAACAGCGAATAAAATACGACACGATAATAGTGAAGATGATAATAAATTATTACGTAGAGTGTATTGAATATATTTGGCTATAATTTGGTGTATAAAATTGTCCATATCGCGTGTTGAAAGTGCAAGTTTTTTCTGACCCTAAAATAAAAAGAAGTTGAAATATTTGATCTAATACAATTATCCACGCTTATAACCAGTTTACCTTCACCCTTACTATTTGTTCGTTTGTCCACTTTTTAAAAGTGAAAGTAGGACAAGAGTGAGACAGGTAAGTACTTTTCGCGCGTCTTTACGTAACAGTTGACGTGTGTTAATTTTCTCAAGGAACTTGTGCATGCCTTCGTTCATTCTATAAAGATTATTCAGGTTATTTTTTGTACCGGCCTCGTAGTTCACAATTCTGTGGCTCCAAGGCAAAGTGTGATGTCATTTCTTGTAGTTTTTCAGGAGCGAACATTTAAAGTTTGAACTGTTACTGTATAACATCATAGTAATCATATTTCATAATAACGGATTATTTACTTACTGGCTTTTAAGCAACCCGGAGGTTCATTGCCGCCCTCACATAAGCTCGCCATTGATCCCTATCCTGAGCAAGATTAATCCATTCTCTATCATCATACCCCACCTCCCTCAAATCCATTTTAATATTATCTTCCCATCTACGTCTCGGCCTCCATAAAGGTCTTTTTCCCTCCGGCCTCCCAACTAACACTCTATATGCATTTCTGGATTCGCCCATACGTGCTACATGCCCTGCCCATCTCAAAAGTCTGGATTTAACGTTCCTAATTATGCCAGGTGAAGAATACAATACGTGCAATTCTGTGTTGTGTAACTTTCTCCATTCTCCTGTAACTTCATCCCTCTTAGCCACAAATATTTCCCTAAGCATTTTATTCTCAAACACCCTTAACCTATGCAAATTAAGCTTTCAGGAATAACTCCCTGTAAAGTGAATTTGAATAATTTCGAGGGAAAAATTGTTCCGGGGCCGGGTATCGAACCCGGGACCTTTGGTTAAACGTACCAACGCTCTCCCACTGAGCTACCCGGGAACTCTACCCGACACCGATCCAATTTTTCCTTAATTAACTTTACAGGGAGTTATTCCAGAAAGCTTAATTTGCATAATACACGTCACCGTACGTAACAGAAAACCACAATTTAAAGTCACACAGAGTTAGTGTGCACTCAAATGTTGATTGCTTGACTGTTGTCAGCCCGCTTTGAGGTCTGTGGATATAGAGGGAAAAATTGGATCGGTGTCGGGTAGAGTTCCCGGGTAGCTCAGTGGGAGAGCGTTGGTACGTTTAACCAAAGGTCCCGGGTTCGATACCCGGCCCCGGAACAATTTTTCCCTCGAAATTATTCACCCTTAACCTATGTTCCTCTCTCAAAGTGAGAGTCCAAGTTTCACAACCATACAGAACAACCGGTAATATAACTGTTTTATAAATCCTAACTTTCAGATTTTTTGACAGCTGACTGGATGATAAAAGCTTCTCACCGAATAATAAATAACAGGCATTTCCCATATTTATTCCGTGTTTAATTTCCTCCCGAGTGTCATTTATATTACTGTTGCTCCCAGATATTTGAACTTCTCCACCTCTTCAAAAGACAAATTTCCAATTTTTATATTTCCATTTCGTACAATATTCTGGTCACGAGACATAATCATATACTTTGTCTTTTCGAGATTTACTTCCAAACCTATGTCTTCACTTGCTTCCAGTAAAATGTCCATGTTTTCCCTAATCGTTTGTGGATTTTCTCCTAACATATTCACGTCATCCGCATAGACAAGCAGCTGATGTAACCCGTTCAATTCCAAACCCTCTCTGTTATCCTGGACTTTCCTAATGGCATACTCTAGAGCGAAGTTAAAAAGTAAAGGTGATAGTGCATCTCCTCATAATACCGGATTATGAGAGAAAAATAATAGAGATATGCATATCATGTTTAGTTACAACAAGGATACTATCAGGACGCACAACATACCACAAACCTCATTTTCGCCAAAATTTGACACCGCCTTTCGCCTTGGAACCACAGAAGCTTGTTTTTTTTTTTTTAATTTTCCTCCATTTCTTCTCCTGATTACTGTTTTTTCTTATTCTTATGGTTTCTTGAAACAAGTTACTTTCGCTACTGAAAAAAAGGTAACTGAACTACAGTATATTAGTATCAATGAATCAATCAATAAAAGTTTCTATCATTTCTGTGTGGAACAAAGAGTTCTCAAAAAGCTCCTACATATAATAAATCATATTATCAGTTTTACCCTTAATACAATATAAAGAACTAAGGAAGAGACTAGTGAAGAGCTTTGTATGCAGTGTGGCATTGTATGGGGCAGAAACATGGACATTACGACGAAGTGAGTCAGTAATTGAGACTCGTTCAGACATGGTTTCTTGTGAATAGTTCTTTTAATCTATCACAAAATATTTCAATATCCGGTAATTTCATCACTGCAGAATTTTGTTATTGTAGGTTTAATTTGTAATTCAATAAATACAAAAATATTCTTTGTTCTTAACTATGATAAAATGTCTAGCTTTCATTAATCAGGTAATCTTGTCGTACTTTAATTTTTATTGTAATTGTAATTGTAAATTTAATATTAATTGTAATTTTATTGTTCATATTATAGTAGTAATCCCCTGGTAGAAGGGCAGAGAAGGCCTGACGGCGTTATCTCTACCAGGTTAAATAAATAAATACTAATACTAAATACTAAGTGAAGAAAAACGAATAATGTGGATATGGAGAAGAGTGGAAAATGTGAAGTGGATAGACAGAATAAGAAATGAAGCTGTGTTGGAAAGAGTGGGTGAAGAAAGAATGATGCTGAAACTGATCAGAAAGAGGAAAAGGAATTGGTTGGGTCACTGGCTGAGAAGAAACTGTCTACTGAAGGATGCACTGGAAGGAATGGTGAACGGGAGAAGAGTTCGGGGCAGAAGAAGATATCAATGATAGATGATATTAAGATATATGGATCATATGAGAAGACAAAGAGAAGGCAGAAAATAGGAAAGATTGGAGAAAGCTGGGTTTGCAGTGAAAGACCTGCCCTTGGGCAAAAAAAACTAAATTAGACCTAAATGAAAATGAATGATCCTTAATATGTAATGTATTTATCATTATTATTATTATTATTATTATTATTATTATTATTATTATTACACTTATTTCAACTACCTTTTTATTGTGTTAGTTTAATATGTGCTCTAAAGTCTTCTTTAATCCTGTTGATCCTCTATTGGACTTAGAGTTAATTTGTACTATTTTTGTCACAGCATTTGTTGCATTTGTATGTCCCATCCGGTAGGATGGAAGAGAATTCTGTATGACAGCAGTCATCAGCACAGTGCATCCTCGGTTTATCGTCCCTTACCCGCGGATAAGACATTACGCTGGCGTGCATCGTGGCTGCTGACTGATATGCTTCTTCTCTTTCCCTTCTGCACGACGGTGCATATTGCGATACACTTCTTACTCGTTACCCATTTCAGCGAGTGCTGACGACCACTGCCCTATGGCCTTAATCCAGTGAGATTAAATGAATGAATAAATAAATAAAATTACTAAATGAATAAATAAATAAATACATACACAAATAAATAAATAAACATAAATAAACAAATAAATAAAATGAATAGATAAATAAATAAAATGGTTAAATGAATAATAAGTAAATAAATAAAATGATTAAATGAATAAATAAATAAATAAAATGAATACATAAATAAATAAAATTATTAAATTAATGAATAAATAAATACATACACAAATAAATAAATAAACATAAATAAACAAATAAATAAAATGAATAGATAAATAAATAAAATGATTAAATGAATAATAAGTAAATAAATAAATAAAATGATTAAATGAATAAATAAATAAATAAAATGAATACATAAATAAATAAAATTATTAAATTAATGAATAAATAAATACATACATAAATAAATAAACATAAATAAACAAATAAATAAAATGAATAGATAAATAAATAAATAAATAAATAAATAAAATGATTATATGAATAAATAAATAAATAAAATGAATACATAAATAAATAAAATGATTAAATTAATGAATAATAAATACATACATAAATAAATACATAAACATAAATAAACAAATAAATAAAATGATTATATGAATAAATAAATAAATAAAATGAATACATAAATAAATAAAATGATTAAATTAATGAATAATAAATACATACATAAATAAATAAATAAACATAAATAAACAAATAAATAAAATGATTAAATGAATAAATAAATAAATAAAATGATTATATGAATAAATAAATAAATAAAATGAATACATAAATAAATAAAATTATTAAATTAATGAATAAATAAATACATACATAAATAAATAAATAAACATAAATAAACAAATAAATAAAATGGTTAAATGAATAAATAAGTAAATATATAAAATGATTAAATGAAAAAATAAATAAATAAAATGATTATATAAATAAATAAATAAATAAAATGACTACATAAGTAAATAAAATGATTAAATTAATGAATAAATAAATAAATAAATAAAATGAATAAATAAATAAATGAAATGAGTAAATAAATAAATAAAATGATTAAATGAATAAACAAATAAATAACATGATTAAATGAATAAAATAAATAAATAAATAAAATGATGAAATGAATGAATAAATGAATAAATAAATAAAGTGAATAAACAAATAAATAAAATGTTTAAATGAATAAATAAATAAATAAAATGATTATATGAATAAATAAATAAATAAATAAAATGAATAAATAAATAAATGAAATGAGTAAATAAATAAATAAAATGATTAAATGAATAAATAAATAAATAACATGATTAAATGAATAAAATAAATAAATAAGTAAATAAAATTATGAAATGAATGAATAAATGAATAAATAAATAAAGTGAATAAACAAATAAATAAAATGTTTAAATGAATAAATAAATAAATAAAATGATTATATGAATAAATAAACAAATAAATAAAATGAATAAATAAATAAATGAAATGAGTAAATAAATAAATAAAATGATTAAATGAATAAATAAATAAATAACATGATTAAATGAATAAAATAAATAAATAAATAAATAAAATGATGAAATGAATGAATAAATGAATAAATAAATAAATAAAATGATTATATGAATAAATAAATAAATAAATAAATAAAATGAATAAATAAATAAATGAAATGAGTAAATAAATAAATAAAATGATTAAATGAATGAATAAATAAATAAATAACATGATTAAATGAATAAAATAAATAAACAAATAAATAAAATGATGAAATGAATGAATAAATGAATAAATAAATAAAGTGAATAAACAAATAAATAAAATGTTTAAATGAATAAATAAATAAATGATTAAGTGAATAAATAAATAAAATGATTAAACGAATAAATAAGTAAATAAATAAATAAAATGAATAAATAAATAAGTACAATGAATAAATATCCTGTCCCCATAATTTGCTTCTGCTTTTGGTTTCTGCTGCTATATTGTACATTTCTATGTTATCTGAAACCTGCCTATTCCTCGACTTATTTGTGGCTTCGAGTCAAGTCAAGTGGAGATCGGCGAAGGTATACTCCATCCTTCCTCTGCCGAATTTACAGTTATTGGTTTTTGTCTAGGTTTTTATCCACAGATTTTCATTTGTAATATAGCCCACCCGGAGTATTTTACCACGCCTAAGACACAGGTTTGAAGAACATTTCCAGAGGTCCGCATTTATGAGAAACCTGGTGTATGATCAAATGAATCTTCCACCCCTACCTGAAGTGGTATGTAAGTGGGATTAGAGGGGAGGTTAAGCTGAGAAAGGAAGAAATGCATTTTATATTATTTTCACCTGCATGTAAATCTCCAGAAGAATTCACGCACACAACACAATTTCACAAGAATGAAGCGATCAATTCGTAGGTTTTATTTGAAATCAATAAGGCGATGATCAATGCTGAAGCACTGATTCTTCGCTACCAAGGATAGGATTTACATTAAGTCACAATTCGATAGCACACTCTTAAATACTCTTTTTGTGATTGTTAATTCAATTGTAAATCACAGACGAAGCAATCACCCCAAGAACTGGTCATTAAAGGAAATTAAAGACTTCCTAATATGCATATTTTATTGCTATCCGTGCTATTTAAGTCTGTGTCGTTTAATTTGAAAGGAATTACAAGAGCTGCCTTGTATTTGATTACACTCCGCCTGACGACAGAAATTCCCGCAATCCTTTAAATATTACAGATATTTATTTTTACCCTGGAACTACCATTAGTAGCTGTCTGTCTGCGTGAATCACGGCCACCGTCCATAATGCGCGCTCCCGAAATAGTGTCCTTCCCAACTGTGGACACAAATGACAAGTGAAGATTTCATTACTGTAGCTGAACGAATCTCATGGATTATTCAACGCTAGCCTTCCCTCATATTTGCAAATAAGAGAGTCGGAGTGTTTGAGTCTGTAACTACGATACGTTTGCCATATCAGATACAGCAAAGAAATGTAGTTATTGTTTAATGACATGTCGGAGCTATAGAACGTTTCAAAATCTTTGACCATCAGAGTTATATTACGTTATTTATTAACTGATATTAATAATAATAATAATAATAATCATAATAATAATAATAATAGTAATAATAATAATAATTATTATTATTTATTTATTTAATCTGGCAGAGCTAAGGCCAGTAGGCTTTCTCTTCCGCCCAGCCAGACTCTAATTCTAATTAAATACATTTACTTACATAGTTATTACATTAATATCTAGGCCATAAAACAACATGAAAGTAAATAATGAAAGTTGGATAAGTAATGTTAGTGTGACAATAATAAACACTGGTAAGAAATAGTAATAGTAATAATAATAATAATAATAATAATGAGATAATTTAAATATTTATTCTGTGATATATATATATATATATATATATATATATATATATATCAAACATTAAACATTGAGAAACCTGAAAGAGCTATTATTGTTAGCAAGAATTGTTAGAAAAATATTTCGATTGCACTCGTATATCTTAAATTGGTTTGATGTCTGACAGTCCCTGACATTACTCGGTAGGGAATTCCAAAGCCGAGGAACAGCCACAGTGAAAGAAGATGAATATGAGGATGTTCGGTGGGAGGGAATGGATAATATTGAGGAGTGTTGTGATCGTGTGTCTAGGTTATGGATAAATTTTGAAAACGAGACGCAAGATAGACAGGAGTGGAGAAATGCAATATGTGAAAGAGAAGGGAAAGACAGTGGATTTTCCTGCGATCTTCTAGACGGAGCCAGGACAACATTTCGAGGGATGGTGTTACGTGATCAGCCCGGCGAATATTGCAGACGAAACGGACGCACATATAATGAACACGTTGTAGTCTCTGCGCCGAAGTAACGCTTAGGTCAGTAAGCAGAATATCACAAGTGTGGCATCACGAGTGTTTGCGCTAACATTACTGCCAAAATTATACAGACTGTACATCTCGGTTTACTAAACACATGTGTAGTGAAATTGTTTTTTTTTCCTTGTATTTTTGTTTTTAATTCCTAAAATATCATGCTTTTACTGTTCGAGTAAATGTCAACGTCATTGCCAATGATCCACGCTAACACCACTATAATAGAGACACAACAAACTACCCTGATTTGTAAACAAGGATATCACCAGAATTGAAGTGTACGCGGCGAACAAAAGCAACTAATGACGGTCTACTATATTTTCCAAAAACATTATTCTCTAGGGAAACCATAAAAGTTAGAGAAAAATTTTATTAGACTTTTTTATTCAGTAATTTATGCTCTATTTTTTTGTAGTTAATATGGTTTACATTCCGTATACTCTTTCTTGATTATAAGTACACATTTTTAACACTTATATATCACTGACGATCTCTTGGATTTAATAAATTAACAACTTTTTAACTTTAGTGTATTAATATTGTTACTTAACAAGTTTAACATAGCATTCATTAGTGAAATTTTATTCCTTGCTGTTCTAAATTCTATTCGCTGGAAACGGGGTTCCAAACCGTGGGAAATAAACAGAAAATATACTCTACGACAATGTCCAACACAGTTTCTAATAAATCTACATTTTTATTTCTTAAATCGGTACTCCTTAAAGGCAAAAATACTCTCTCTACACAAATGTGTTTCCATTGGAAGTCGAACTTCCTCATGGCGTATCGTTGATTCTGGAACACCACAGGGATCTGTTCTATCACCACTACTATTCACTATTTACGTAAATGACATTCCCTCGACTCTACAGCACTGTAAGCATCACCTTCACGCAGACGATTTACAAATCTACATCCATACAACCTCTGACTCACTCAATGACGCAATACAAAATCTTAACGAGGACCTTGAATCTATATCTGCATGGGCCTGAAAGTTTGGTTTGACTCTCAATGCAAGAAAATCACAAGCAATGCTATTGGGACATCAACGTCTATTATGCAATATTACTCCTGCTCTTCCAGTCAAGTTAAACGACACAATAATCCCTTTTGCTTCCTGTGTTAAAAACCTTGGAGTTTACTTTGATAAGCATTTAAACTGGAATAACCAAGTAACCCATATTACCAAAAAAGTGTTTTCCATACTACATTCCTTAAACAGCATTCGAAAATTCCTTCCTCTATCACTCAAGAAAATACTAGTGGAAACACTAGTAATGCCCCACTTCGATTATTGTGATTTTCTACTGACTGACCTCAATGTCAACCAGTCGCAAAAATTACAACGTGTTCATAATTCTTGTGTTCGCTTCGTCTGCGATGTCCGTCGCACTGACCACATTACCCCATCCTTCCAAACTCTAAACTGGCTACGGCTTAACGAACGTAGAAATGTTCATTCTCTTGTTCTCCTTTTCCAAGTCCTTCACACTTCTACACCTACCTACCTTGCCTCCCGTTTCAGTTACCTGTCATCATATCATAATCTCTTCATACGCACGCAAAATAGCCGCATACTAGCCATGCCAACACATAAGACATCATCGTATTCATCATCATACACAATCTCGCTCTCGCGCTTGTGGAGTACCCTACCAAGTGACATCAGAGACTGTCGGAATTTAGTAGCGTTCAAAAGCAAACTTATTAAGCATTTTCTTACTGCGTAGAGTAGGTTTAAATTTTACTTAATCAATAAAAGAAATGCTTCTCTCTTCTTAACTTTCACAATAAACTGTCTAGCTTTTATTAATCAGTCAATCTTTTAATACTATGAGTTTTATTGTATTTGTAAACTTAATATTAATTGTAATTATAATTGTAATTGTATTCTTAATATTGTAGTTGCCTGATGGCCTTATCTCTACCAGGTTAAATAAATAAATAAATAAAAAAAATGAAAATAAAAAAATGTGCAATAGGTTGCCGGACTAAAATTTTGCTTCTTCAATTAAAATAGATTCCATATTCACGAAACCAAATCGTGAAGACTACAACTACGATGAAGTAAATGATAGTGCAACAACAAACTTAACACAAAGAAGTTAGAAGACTTGCGTCGGCCGGTTTATATTTTCCTACATATGGATAGTACGCCGCAATACCCTTGTAATCAAATTCAACCTCATGCTTTATACTGTGGTTATATTTCCTAAATATTTAACCGTGTCAATTCAGCTAGAAATAATAAATTACGAAGCTTAAAGTATCGTAAAAACTGGAGTACAATCTTCACGATTACTTTTAAAAACAAGATCTGCTGTTAATTTTCAGAGGTATGCTAAAGTCATATACATGTTCACATGCCAATTTTGGTACAATACAGGATTATTCATAAGTTCGTGAAACATTTTAAAATTTAATAACATATAAAGTACGCAACATATCATGGTAATTGATATGCCGATAGAGAAAGAAACTCTCCAAGTTTTTTTAATAAGAAAAGCCCGCTCTTAATTGCCATGATTTATCGCTAAGTAGCAGTAGTTATCAATAGTGGCACAATGGCAATCGTTTTGTGTGTTGAAATATGCAAGGACCCGTGACTGAGCAGCGACGATTTTGACCGGAATTTCAAAAGGCAACACCTATAAAAATTTTTGTTTTATAAATGTCATTTGTACTCATTAGCTAGCTAGTTAAATAAATAAGTAAATAAATAGGTAGGTAGGTAGGTAGATAGGTAGGTAGGTACGTACGTACGTAGGTAGATAGATAGGTAGGTACGTAGGTAGATAGATAGATAGATAGATAGATAGATAGATAGATAGATAGATAGATAGATAGATAGATAGATAGATAGATAGATAGATAGATAGATAGATAGGTAGGTAGGTAGGTAGGTAGGTAGGTAGGTAGGTAGGTAGGTAGATAGGTAGATAGATAGATAGATAGATAGATAGATAGATAGATAGATAGATAGATAGATAGATAGATAGATAGATAGATAGATAGATAGATAGATAGATAGATAGATAGATAGATAGATAAATAAGTAAATAAACTAATTAATAAGTAAATAAATAAATAAGTAAATAAATGAATAAATAAGTAAATAAATAAATAAATAAGTAAAGAACTAAATAAATAAATAAGTAAATAAATAAATAACAAATAAGTAAATAACTAAATAAATAAGTAAATAAGAAAGTAAATAAATAATTAATAAATAACTAAGTAAGTAAATAAATAAATAAATAATAATAATAATAAATAAATAACTAAGTAAGTAAATAAATAAATAAGTTAATAAATAAATAAATAAACTTTCAAAATAGCAGCAATGTCATATACTTGATACCTACTAGTTTACATGTATTTTCGTACATAACAGCCTATGAAGTGTAAGCCTACAATTCGATTTCTGACGTTAACAGAATGAATTCATTGGGCTTCAGAACAGCCTATATGTTCCGATTATGAGGGTAAATGCAACATTGTTCATTTAATTTCCGTTTTGAAGTTCAATTCTGAAGTGGGCTCTCAGCAGACTCACAGAATGTAATGGACTGATTTTACAAAAAGAGTCCTTGTACGACAACCTACGTTATTAAATGAACTTGTTCAAAGACGTTTTTAGCTTCCGGGGTTAATCAGCGTTCTCAGGTCACAAGGTAACGGAACTGGGCAAACAAGGAAAGGTCACTGGTTGGATAGAATGTTGTACGTTGCTCAGCTATTAGCGGGATAGACTCTCGTCTCTCGAGTGTGGGTTTGAAACCCTCCAGGTCTGTTAACTTTGTTGGTTTTCTTCTCCTAGATTTTCTCTAATTGTAAGGCGAATTTAATATTGCCAAAGCCGACCAGATGGCTGCTGGTCTCACGTCTATACTCCTCAGGAGAGGTGAACGATCATCCCATCAGTATGGCAACATCGTGTGGTAAGTATAATGATGCTTCCATCCGTTATAGCTTGATTTCGAACCCAAATTCGCTACTCAGCATAGCTCCTTAAGTTTTAACGAAGCTGGGTGGGCACCGGTCCTATACACTGGCCGAAATTTCGTGAGAAAATTTTTTCTCTCATGAGTATTCGAACCAGTGCTGATTCCATAACGAGAGGCCAGTCATTGCTCGTAGATGAACATTATTCTGTCTCACAAAATATATTTATTTATTTATTTATTTGCTAATAATTGTAACATAAAATATAATATATGCAGATAAACTTCACCTCGCCCCTGAAAGAGTAGAACTCGTGCTCAAGGGCGGATTCCTGAATTAAAATTAATAAGTATACAATACAATTTGTTTTATGTCTACTATGCAATTATAATATATAAATTTAAATTACAATTTTGCAGTTTTTATAAAATCCATACATAACTTTTTAAGTTTAATACTAGAACTATTAGAATTGACAAGATTAGGATATTTAAATATAAATTTGTTATATATTCTTGGGCCTAAATTACTACTATGATTAAATACTGTAACAGTGTTGCATTTTGGTTCAAACAATCTTAAAGAATTCATACCTTTTATTTCATAACTTTGAGAATACAATTCAAAATTATTTAAATTTTTATGTATGAATTTTATTAATACAATATAATAAATTTGTCTTATGTTAAGTACATTAAAGTCTAAAAACAATTTTTAAAATGGAAAATCAATAGATTTATGAAGACATATTTTAATTGTTTTCTTCTATAATAAATAAAGTGGATTAAAATTGGATTTAAATGAGCTACATAATTACCGATTGAAATAAAGTTAAATATATTGTGCGTAATAAACTTATTGACAAGTAATTCCTCAATAAAACAAACTAATATATTATTTTACGTAATTTATTACAAAGGTAATTAATGTGTTGGTTCCATTTTAAATTATTATCGAAAATTATGGCTAAATACTTAACTTCAGAGGACTCCTTAATAATCGAACATTTACGCTGTATAAGACAACAATCAGAATTATGTAATTTAATACTTAATATAGATGTAGGAGGTTTGTTACATTTTTCAGATAATGAGAATGGAATAATTATGGTTTTATTTTCGTTGATAGAAAGATAATTGATGTCAAACCATTTCTTTTATTAATTTAAGTCCATTATTTGAATTATTATACGCATCACACCAGGTTTTTCCATGAAAACGTAAAATTGTGTCATCTGCATAAGAATAATGAACAGCATTGTATTGTTGTAAGTCAACTTTAATAAGTCATTTATATATATATATATATATATATATATATATATATATATATTAAAAATAAAATAAGGCCTAGAACTGTGCCTTGGGGAATACCTATATCAATAATTGAAGGTTCACTTGAATAACTGTGAATTTTCGTTCCTCAAACAAAGATTAGCTATAACTTCATGAATTTGTAGACCGATGAAAATGCCCTTTTTTACTTTGCCTTCACTGAAACTGGTAAACATTTATTTTAACACTAAAACAACACGTTTGTTTGTTCATTGCGTATACCTCACTTTGAACTGTTACGAAATTTATTAAATAGAAGGGACCAATATCTGTTTATTTATTAGAAGTACAAAAGAACATGCCAACAACCATAAGAAACCGGAAATAGGTCATAAACTCATAAAATGTGTTAGCTTTTGTTTTGGTTTACAACCCCCAACCCGCGCCAGATGATTCCTGAAGAGCACTTACCGAAAAGTGAAATCATAGTATATCTTAAAAACCTTACGTGATACGAAGAAGAGAGATATATTTTCGGATTCAGCGCACATCAAACCATAAGGGACACATTTTTTTAAGTCGGACGAAAATTCTTGTATTAGCGTACATTTCAAGGATAGAGTACATCGTACCAGGTCCAAATTATCGTTTCCGCCCTTAATTACCTACCATGTGACAATACAGCTCCCAGAAGAGTCAAAACAATTAAGCGTTACAGTATCCGTTATCCGTTAAGTTCTCCATAGCCAGGAAGTACTTTAAATTCCAACGAATCAAACAAAGTTCATTATTTCAAACGTTTACAACGAACCGAAGTTCTCCGCCGGTTGGTAAACTGTGTTAGTAGGCACTACACGTATTGATCTGAGTTAGATTCAAATGCACATCAAGCGCACAGCCTCAGGGAAGCTAGTCTGTATATAAATAAGTCATGTGTATAGATTTGTTGCGTTTAAGTTTGGAACGTGCTTGCGACTTGAAACACGACTACCAATATTCGAATGCAGCGGAAGAGTGTAGACACCGCGAAGGGGAGACAGCTGGAAATTAAACTAATTAAAACAAGTAGAGACTTTGCCAAGTCTGAAATGGCAAACAAACTTGAAAGCAGCGACAAGTATGGGGAGTTCTCAAATCGACCCGCAGTTTGGATGGTGTTGCCATATTTTAGGCCTACACGCCTTTCATCTCTTTGAAGTGTCAGCCAAAAACGTTATATAAAGCTCTGTTGATAATTTGTCACAGTACAAAGTATTTATGAAACGCTAACATGAAATGTGAAAGGGATCGTTCTATAGGTGTGGTGCAGCAAACAATATTTTCGACACTAGAGAGCTGTAGAATAAATCTTACAACCGGTTTTCAATCGACCAATCAGAAAGCATCCGTCAGGGTAAAGCATCCGATCGAATGTTCGATTTTCAACCCCGTGACATTTTGTTCAAGCTACACAGAACACTGACATTTTCTGAGTAAACAAACGGAGTAACAAATGAAGGAAATATATTATTATTATTATTATTATTATTATTATTATTATTATTATTATTATTATGTGACATTCCTTAAGAAGCAGTACAAGACTAACTGTAGTAACTTTCGAGGAATATCACTTTTGTTGACGTCGTACAAAATTTTGTCTAATATTCTTTTGAGAAGATTAACTCCATATGTAGATGAAATTATTGGGGATCATCAGTGTGGTTTTAGGCGTAACAGATCAACTATTGATAAGATATTTTGTATTCGACAGATAATGGAGAAAAAAATGGGAGTATAAGGGTACAGTGCATCAGTTATTCATAGATTTCAAAAAGGCATATGACTCGGTTAAGGGAGAAGTTTTATATAATATTCTTATTGAATTTGGTATTCCCAAGAAAATAGTTCGATTAATTAAAATGTGTCTCAGTGAAACGTATAGCAGAATCCGTCTAGGTCAGTTTCTGTCAGATGCATTTCCAATTCACTGTGGGCTGAAGCAAGGAGATGCATTATTACCTTTACTTTTTAACTTTGCTCTAGAGTATGCCATTAGGATAACAGAGAGGGTTTGGAATTGAACGGGTTACAACAGCTGCTTGTCTATGTGGATAACGTGAATATGTTAGGAGAAAATCCACAAACGATTAGGAAAAATACGGGAATTTTACTTGAAGCAAGTAAAGAGATAAGTTTGGAAATACATCCCGAAAAGACAAAGTAGGCCTATATATTTATGTCTCGTGATGAGAATATTGTACGAAATGGAAATATAAATATTAGAAATTTATCCTTTGAAGAGGTGAAGAAATTCAAATACCTGGGAGAAACAGTAACAAATATAAATGATACTCGGGAGGAAATTAAACGCAGACTAAATATGGCAAATGTCTGTTAATATTCGGTTGAGAAGCTTTTATAAGCTAATCTGCTGTCAAAAAATCTGAAAGTTAGAATTTATAAAACAGTTATATTACCGGTTGTTCTATATGGTTGTGAAACTTGGACTCTCACTTTGAGAGAGGAACACAGGTTAAGGGTGTTTGAGTATAAGGTGCTTAGGGAAATATTTGGGACTAAGAGGGATGAAGTTACAGGAGAATGGAAAAAGCTACACAACACAGAACTGGACGCATTGTATTCTTCACCTGACATAATTAGGAACATTAAATCCAGACGTTTGAGATGGGCAGGGCATGTAGCACGTATGGGCGAATCCAGAAATGCATATAGAGTGTAAGTTGGGAGGCCGAAGGGAAAAAGACTTTTGGGGAGGCCGAGACGTAGATGGGAAGATAATATTAAAATGGATTTGAGGGAGTTGGGATATGATGATAGAGACTGGATTAATCTTGCTCAGGATTGGAACCGATGGCGGGCTTATGTGAGGGCGGCACTGAACCTCCGGGTTCCTTAAAAGTCAGTAAGTAAATAATTAAGTATTATTATGTGATATTAACTCAGTTGCAAAATAGTCGTAATGGTATGAAAATTAACGTCTCAAAAACTAATGTAATAACCTTTTCTAGAAAAACTTCATTGAAATTTAATTATTATCTAAATAATGTTTTAATTAACAGAACGGATTGCGTAAAACGTCTAGGAATATTAATTGACAGTAAACTGTATTTTCACAGTCACGTTGATTACATTTACAATCACGCAATCAGAATGTTGGGAATAATACGGTCAATAACGTATTCTTTTTCTACGCCTTATTCTCTTATAATGCTGTACTATAAATTGGTGCGATCGAAACTCTAATATGCATCTGTAGCTTGGAACTTGATTACAACTATAGATTCGACTAAATTAGAAAATATACAAAGAAAATTTATATCTTTATGTTCATTCAGATTTATTCCCATTAACTCCGGGTATAATTACGAGAGAAAATGCCAATATTTTAATTGTCAAAACCTATATGCTAGACGCCATGAGCTAGATTATCTCTTCTTTTGTAATTTTTATTTATTTTAGTATGTTATTTTACGACGCTTTATCAACATCTTAGGTTATTTAGCGTCTGAACGAGATGAAGGTGATAATGCCGGTGAAATGAGTCCGGGGTCCAACACCGAAAGTTACCCAGCATTTGGTCATATTGGGTTGAGGGAAAACCCCGGAAATAACCTCAACCAGGTAACTTGCCCCGACCGGGAATCGAACTCGGGCCACCTGGTTTCGCGGCTAGTCGTGCTAACCGTTATTCCACAGGTGTGGACTCTTCTTTTGTAATGAAATCAAAGGTGATATATTTCTGTGACTCCTTCTTAAACAATATTACGTTACGTATATGAGAGCTCACAAACTTTTCTATAATAGAAATTCAAAATTTCTTTCACCAGTCTCCAGATGCATTAAAAATGCCAACATGCATGGCTGCGAATTCGATCCCTTCAATGTATAAACTTAGTTTGTCCTTGGCAACGATTAATCATTTAGGTATTATTTCAGAAATTATACTTAATTATCACTGTATCGTCACTATTATTGTCATAGTATATTATATTATCATAGATCAGAGGAAAATTCTTCGTTCAAGATTGTTTAGGTTTATTTTTATTTTATCACTAGCCGTACCCGTGCGCTCCGCTGCACCCGTTAGAAATAAATATAAAGTAATTACATAATTAAAATAGGACATTTGATCCAGGGAACATTCGTGTTTGATAGAAGGATAAATCGTTTAATATGTTACTTAATTTAAATTGTATTTGCATAATTAAAATGCGATCATTTTGATCCAGACACCACTCATTTGGTCATAAAAATTATTTTAGGAAATACAGGAAACGAATATACAGAATAGCCTATCAAGTTTTCTGTACATAAGAAGCTATTTTAATCTTACCTGTCCTCGATTCACTTAGAAGTTACTGTAATAACATTATAGCATTATGTCCATCTAGAGGAACTACACTTTCCAATGGTGAATTAATAATTAATTACACAAATCGGTTAATTTAGCTTCCGATATTACTTCATAGAAACGCAGAAACATTATCTGTAGGCTATCTTTCATAGCTTTCGATTGTTGTTGTCCAAGGCCCCTTATAGACGAAGTCATTTGTTTTTTAATTCATTACACGGCCTTAGATGGCAGTTATTTTAATTTTAAAACTCATTGATCTCATTAAATATCAGTCCCATCAAAATTTTTCAAAGAATAAAACTTATCGGAAATCATTTTTAAAGAAACTTTTGTTATGTAACATTGTTCACAAAAATCAATAATAAGCGAGATATTTCGATTTATTTAATTCAGGCCCCCTTATAACGCACCTTTTAAATAATGTATTTTGAATGGCATATAGCCTAAAATCTAAGTTACAACGAACTTAATTTATATTCCAATTTTCATCGAAATCCGTTCAGCCATTATCGCGTGAAAAGGTAACAAACATACAGACAGACAGACAGGCAAACAAAAATTTCAAAAAAGCGATTTTCGGTTTCAGGGTGATTAATTGTATATGTTAGGACTAATTATTTTTGGAAAATTGAAAATTACCAGAAAAATTTCGGCTACAGATTTATTACACTAGTCTGCGATGAAATTACTGCCTCCAAAGTTTGAATGTTTTTAGGGTATTTTTGGCATGCCGAAGTCAAATTCGAAGCCAGAAAGTTCCTATGACGTACCATTTTTTTGTTATTTTAATTTTCTTATAATATATTATGACAATTTATAGCGTTATTATTTAAACTATAATACTTTAGCAACTGTAGTTTTAGTATGTTAAGATATGAAAACCAAATGTATTCAACATATTTTTAAGATGTTTATATTGAAAATCAAGGATAACAGATGTTTCTTAGCAGATATAGGGTGCAAGCGTATAAGAAAGTTAGGGTCAAATAACGTGCAGCCTTGCCATTATCTTTATTTATGGGAGATAGAAATGTCAGTCATTTCTTGGTGAGAGACTCAACTCAACTCGTCTAGTTCCTCTCACATTTCAATAGTCTGTGTTTCACCTGGAAACGAAACGAAATCAGTTTTTGAAAGTTTATTGTGGAGTAGAAAGTTGAGAGTTTTTAGTTCAGTAAGAAAGTATTTACCATGTCGCATCGAGAATGTATAAATAATCCAGTCCATTTTTGTTATATAACTTACATAAAATATACCCATTGCCTAAGCAGAGGCGTAATTTTACAGATTTTGTGAAAAAGTCATATCTTGCTTATTTTGGAATCAAACTTGGAGATCGAAGTAAAGCTTGGGCACCACACAAAGTATGTAGAGTATGCATTGAAGAACTTCATCATTGGATCAACGGCAGAAGACTGTTGCTATGTTTTGGAGTACCTATGGTTTGGAGAGAGCAGTCGAACCATTGTAATGACTGCTACTTCTGTTCGTGTGATGTGAAGGGGTACGATTCTAAAAATAAAAAGCAAATCGTGTACCCAGTTATTCGGTCAGCCATTTTACTTGTACCCCATGGGCCTGATGTACCAATCACTGTGCGACTAGAAAATCTTGAATAGTTTTCATCTGAGTCTGATGTAGTGGTGAGGGAAATTGTGACGAGTGACAGTGTCTATCTACCAGAGTCGGGTGCTGCAGAACATGGCTATAAATAAGGAAAGAGACTGTTTCAGTATATATGTAAGAAATTTCCACTACTATCTGAAGCAAATTAAAAGAAGATATATTTAATGGTCCTGACAAAATAAAACAGATGTCTGATGTAGTATTTAAAAATACTGCGGGTGAAAAGGGGAAAGCAGCATGGATATCTTTCTGTGAATTTGTTTTAAAATTTCTTGATAACAACAAGGGTCCTAATTACCGAAACATTGAGGCTAACATGCTTGAAGCATACAAGGAACTTGGTTGCAACATGAGTATCAAAATTCATTTTCTGTTTTCTCACCTAGATTATTTCCCCGAAAATCTAGGATTTTTGAGCGAAGAGCAAGGTGAACGATTTCACAAGGATCTGCAGAAGTTCGAAAGGAGATACCAGGGACGAAGGAGCACCAATATGCATCCTCATTATTGTTGGATGTTAAAGCGTAAAATACCTGAAGACAAAAATAAAAGAAAGAGGAGCAGGAGGACTTCCTCAACTAAGAAGCAAGTGGTGTAATTTTTTGTGTGATACATTGTGCTAATTTATACTCCAATAGTGAAGTAAACAAGACAAAACAAAGCAAAAACACTCTAGTGACATGTGTGAACAACCATACACATAATTTCAGCAAGTTGCGTCTTTTAAATATTGCTTTTGCATTTGATATAAAAAAGTGAAATGAAAAAGTTTGTGATGAAATTCACGTAATTATACAATACATTTAAAGTGATTTTGCAAACAAACCTGACGTGATAGAAGTAAACGGATTGAAAATTCGAATTCAGCACATCGACATTATATAAAATCACATTCTTTACTTTAGGCAACAAACACAAAGTTGAAATTCGCAGGCTAGTGTTATTAGTATAGATTATTGTTATTTTTATTTTTATTTACTTGCATCAAGTTATTAACATTACTATTTAATTTACTTTTTTCAAATTCATTATTATTATTATTATTATTATTATTATTATTATTATTATTATTATTATTATTATTACTATTAAGATGCAATTGTAAATCTTTTACCGTCTTTATTGAATGTTCTGGATAACCATGACTGCTTACAATAGATATTGATTCACAAGATCAAACGCTTTTTCGAAATAGACGAATGCAACGTGTGAGAAAATTAATAATTCGTTTACACAGACAATTTGGAAGTGACTATGAAAACTTGAAAGGCCAAAGTTGAAATATCTGTAACAAGTAACCAAACAACTATAACACTAATGCTGCGAAGAGATAATTCAATCAAGTGAGATGTATATTTTAACATACATTTTGCATTTCAACGCGAAGTAAATGAAAATAATTACAATCAACATGCAATGTTAATTTCCATCCAATTAAATTTTATCTCCTCCAATCTGATGCTCCGCCCTGTGTTTTGTACGGGCGTATTTGAGCTTCATTTTACGAGAAAGCATCGGATTTTTCTTTTGTGTTGTGTTTCGCCATTTTCAGCTCTTGTGCATAATCTGTACACTCCCTTCGCATTCGTGTTATTTAACGGAGCAATAATGGGTGAAACGCAATCTTACATATCTGTTACATTGCATGGGGGCCCTCACATTGTATTATACAGCAGTGCGTTATAGATCCAGCTACATTTCCTGTCAAGTTATCTGAATATCGTGAATAACATTATAGGCAGGGGTGTCCAACGCCCTAGAGCAGCAGTCGTCATCTCAGTGCACCATGGTGCAGGACAGATCGCTCGCTGCTCAGTTCTATCCCTTAGACATCCACTGTGCAGCAGGAGGTGGGGGGAAGGAATCGGGTGATGGCAGTGGCGCCGTTCACTTGTTCAACCCTTTTAATCAGTCTCTAATAATTATAATAAACACGGAAGAAGCATGTACTTAATTTATTTTAAGAGGAACTGTGTTCAGTTTAAGACAAGAAACAATATGTATTTTGCCGTTATGTATTGTATCGGTTTTGAAAGTAATAGTTTTTTTATATTAAAGTAATTGAGAACTTACAGACCTATAGGCCTAATGCACTTTCACTATTACGAAATATTAAACAAATCGAATCCATTAGTAATATTTAAATCATGTCATCCTATTCCTTTGTTCAAGTGTCGTCAATAAAATAAAATTAATTATCCATTTTATCTGACACTATAATCACAAAACCAAGTATTTGTTATTATGTATAACATATGAAACATAATAATAATAATAATAATAATAATAATAATAATAATAATAATAATAATAATAATAATGATTTATTTAACATGGCAGAGTTAAGGCCATACGGCCTTCTCTAACACTCAACCAGGAGTAAAAACTGCGTTATAGAAACACTACAAATTTACAAAGTACACACAAAACTGAATAAGATAATAATAATAAAATGTAAACAACAAGTATCGTTTCTGTTACAAGGCTAAAGTAAGCTTAAATTATTTTATTACAATGGTAATAACAAATTATAAAATTTATTTTCGCTGTTCGTCAGCATTGGTTTTCCTGAATTTTTAAATCACTTTTTAGTTTAAGATAACAAGCAAGTTGTACTTTTTCGTTATGTATTGCAGCGGTTTTTGAAAACAGTTTTTTTTTTTCATATTAAAGTAATTGAGAACTTACAGACCTATAACGCATTTTCACTGTTACAAAATATTAAACAAATCGAACCCAATCCTAATATTTAAATCCTATCATCCTATTCTTTTGTTTAAGTGTCGTCAATAAAATAAAATAAAATAAATTATCCATTTTTTATCTGACACTATATCACAAAACCAATTATTTCTTATTATGTATAACATATGAAACATATTGTCGTTTCTGTTACAAGACTGAACACAATCGAAGAAGGCATTGTAAATTATGGTCAGAAAGTTGGCTTCTGTGATGGATGCGTTGGCTTGGCTCGACACACTGCACACCACTACCTCCTCAGCCAGCGTCTCGGCGCTCCCAACTAGTATGCAGGCCAGTTGACGATGGCTGCCCTAGAGACTTCAAGTATCATGGTGAATGATATGACTCCACAGAGACAATATTTCTATAAGTTGTTATACACGGTGAACCGTAAGTAATGTCATTAATTTCAGGGGTATATTTTTTGTGTTATTTCAAACAAAAAAGTTTAATACAATTTTGCTAGTTTTTTGCTTCCTTTTCGAGATAGAAACTGTTTTATATGAAACATTTCATAGCGTGCTTTGGGAAAGCCATTGATTTAATTCACAATATGCTCAGTCAATTAAAGAGAGAAGTGTATTGTGATTAGAGATGATTGAAAGAAACTTACTTTTGTCCTTTAAAATGCATAAATTTGATCCTAAAAATTGTAAATTTTCGTTCTGAAAAGGAATTTAAAACGTTACGCTTATTCGAATCTATTTTTTCACATTTAAAACTGAAACTAAAATTCTTTCAGACATTTATTTATTTATTTTTATTGCTAGTAAGTTTGAAATGAATACAAATTAATAAATAAAATGAAAGATAAACTAGCCCACTCCTGAATGAGTAAGACTCATTGCTCAGGAGGGGATTTGAATACAGACAAAAATAAAATTAAAATTGACAGTGAATACAGATTAAATAGTGTTTAATATGTTTAAACCCGAACTATAAATCTAAGACAAATTTTTTTATTAATTTAGAGAGGATTCGTGGTTGAAATATTATTGGAATAAAATTTGTTTAATAATCTGGGACATTGACTCATGCTACGATATAAAGCTGCATTGGTTTTACATTTTGGTTGAGACAAACGTAGAGACTTCATATTTTTAGTTCTATATTTATGTATATACCTTTCAAAGTTATTAAAATTTCTATGAAAATATTTTAATAAAATAAAATAATACATTTGTTTAATGTTGAAAACTTTGAAATGTTTAGATAACAATTCAGTTGGGTAATCTTTCTGCTTTTTTAAACAAATGTTTAACACTTTTATCTGTAGTAAAATTAACGGATATAGGTTAGAGTCAAATCAGGTGATCGCGGAGGCCAACGGATTGGGTCAGTGCGACCGATCCACCAACCTGGAAACACTTCGTCTACGGAATAAACGCTTAATTTGAGCGAAAATATTTCCAAGTTCAAACCAGGCAGCAATTTTTCTCTTCTACAATAACGTTAAGCGGTGCGTGGCATTTTATCATTCCAGTCTATCACAACAATCTGTATAGGCATGACCGTGTGCCAAATTCCTTGACGTATAGGAGGCCATGCTCCAGGTCATTTTAAGTTGGCATCAAATGCACATTACACATGGATAAATAGCTTCCTCTGGCGGCGGGGGGAGGGGGTGTTTGTTTCCAAATCGACTGTAGGGCACCGAGAAGGGTTCTTTCTCGTGGGGATGAATATCATTTTAAAAAGTTATCCAAAATAGTAGATTTTTCTATAAACTCGTTACTTATGAAAGATTCTGTACTACTTACTAGTTTTATAATGGTGACGATCATTTTCGATTGATTTTTTCTACGAGTATAATTTTTGGGAACAATGCTTCTTCTTGTGCGGCAGTTTGAATTACAAACCACAACATCTCTTTCTTTCTTATGAAATTAAAGAAATAAAAGTTAACGTTAAATATGTTGCGACTACGATGAACATGCTAAAAACGCAGGTAATATCAAACGGACCGACAATCGCAGTATCAGTGGCTGGACAACCACTTCAATACGTGGATGAATACACTTATCAGGGACAACTAATCTCTTTCAAGGACAAACAGAAAAGGAAATAAATAGAAGGATCTCCCTGTCCTGGAAGGGATTTTGGGCCCTTACATTCATTCTGCTTGACAAAACCTTAAGCAGAAAAACTAAACTACAAGCACTGGAGACCTGTGTTTATCCTGTACTACTTTATGGGTGCCAAACATGGTCGCTAACAGGGAAAAACAGGACCAAACTACAAACGTGTCAAAGGAAAATGACGCGCAAAGTTATGGGCGTATCACTGAAGGAGAAAGTCCCAAATGCGTCACTGTACCAACTGGCAGATACACAGGACATCACACATGCAGCCATTACATCCAAATGGAAATGGGGTGGACACGTGGCCAGTCTACCAGGCGACAGATGGGCATACCGAGCTACCATGTGGGACCCCCGCATAGGAAGGAGACTTCAGGGCAGACCTCGGCGCAGATGAGCAGACTTCTTCAGAGAACAGGCAGGTCAACAATGGTCCAGAGAGGCAAGAGACAGAAGAAAGTGGAAACTACTCGAGGGACATTTGTGCGTAGACAGGAAGTTGTGTAAGGCAGTGAAAGAATTAAATAAATTTTTGTTCCTATAATTAAATATCACGTCTAACGTGAACTAGCTCATCTCTTGCACCAGAAGAAATGTCCCAACTCTTTTGACAGAACCTAAATGCCACACTACAGCTGGATTAAGACACAGTAGGAATTATGGACCAAGACTATACAGTTCAGTATTGAAAAATAATCCAGACCTAAGCAAGTTACACATTCTTAAGTTTAAAAATAAAGTGAAAATGTTTGTATGATATTTGATAAATTTTATTATTATTTTTTAAGTGTTACTATCATTATATGGTACTAATTTTTATTGTATTTATCTGATGCATGTAACCTATAAAATAAAACATTGTAATAAATACAAATAGATCATTTTCTTAATATATAACAGTGTATATCTCCAATAAATGATTTCTTAGCATCGCCACAGATACACTTGATTGTAATTGTCACTAGAGAGTTCTTGAAATTTATATTTTCCCCGCCATTCATAAAATATTTAAAATATAAAATATTTTGATATGATACCTGTTGCACAAAAGGGGAGATCTATAACAAACTAGATTAATATATTTCAGTATTATTTGTATTTATCCTGGTAATAATGAACAGTTTGACTCGTAGACATTTTGTTTTTCAGCATTAACTTCCCATGATTGTACGAGAAGATTCGAAGAGAACGGCAGTTACGTAGACTTTCAGCTCCCCACTACTACCATTAATGCACAACGCAATGTCAATACGGCGGTTGCTGACGTCTGCGATACAACGAACTTTTCTGTTGATTCTCGAGTTCGTCAATTTTTCCGGTTATTATATGCTTATTTAAGTTGTGTTAACTCTCGCTAGTGGTTTTATATTTTATTTTATCCGTTTTGGTATTTATTTTATTATTGTAAATATTTTTGTTTTATCACTATTATTATTATTATTATTATTATTATTATTATTATTATTATTATTATTATTAATGAACTAGCCGTACCCGTGCGCTCCGCTGCACCCGTTAGAAATAAATATAAAGTAATTACAAAATTAAAATGAGACATTTGATCCAGGGAACATTCGTATTTGATAGAAGGATAAATCGTTTAATATGTCACTTAATTTAAATTGCATCCAAATAATTAAAATGCGATCATTTTGGTCCAGAGACCACTCATTGCTGCAATGACAATTCCTTTAACATGTTTCTAATTTTTATTACATACAACCATAGTTTAATGAACAATGACATCATTTACATTTAATGTGTATACTTTATTTTACTTGTTATAGGTTTCCATTGAATTATGGTAATAACTTAATTTTAACCCTTGTTTTCTACGTATTCAATAAATGGCGTTTGGCCCACTATGGTTCTGAACAATTCAAGTAACTTTAATTATAGTATATAATATTACATTACATATATTATATTGTATTATATTACATTATATTATATCAGAAGTTACTGTAATAACATTATAGCATTATGTCCATCTAGAGAAACTACATTTTCCAATGGTGAAATAATAATTAATTATACAAATCGGTTACTTTAGCTTCCGATATTACTTCATGCAAACACAGAAACATTCTCTGTAGGCTATCTTTCATAGCTTTCGATTGTTGCTGTCCAAGGCCCCTTATAGACGAAGTCATTTTTTTTATTTTATTATAAGGCCTTAGATGGCAGTTATTTTAATTTTAAAGCTTATTTATCTCATTAAATATCAGTCCTATCAAAATTTTTCAAGGAATAAAACTTATCGCAAATTATTTTAAAGAAACTTTTGTTATGTAACATTTTTGACAAAAATCAATAATAAGCGAGATATTTCGATTTATTTAATTCAGGCCCCCTTATAACCCCCCTTTTAAATAATGTATTTTGAATGCCACATAACGTAAAATCTAAGTTATAACGAACATAATTCATATTCCAATTTTCATCGAAATCCGTTCATCCATTATTGCGTGAAAAGGTAACAAACATACAGACAGACAGACATACAAACAAAAATTTCAAAAAAGCGATTTTCGGTTTCAGGGTGGTTAATTATATATGTTAGGACCAATTATTTTTGGAAAATCGAAAATTACCAGAAAAATTTCGGCTAGAGATTTATTATTAGTATAGATATAGATTATTTTGTGTTACAATCTTTGTATCATTTCTGTCACGGTTATTCTATTATTATGATTATTGTTATTATTATTATTAATATTATTATTGTTATTATTACTATTATTTCTATCATCAGCATTATTATTTGATCCCTGTAAAATTTATGTAGACTACTGGACTGTACCCGAGCACGAGCATATGCTCATTTCGGGTATCCATACATATGTATTCATTTCAAATGTAAATTGTAAATAAATATGAATTTGAATTTTGAATTTGAACGTTGGGCAAATAGGGCTTTCCCTTATTTAAGGAGGCCTTTGCCCTTCATGGGACACAATAGGCTATCTTTATCTTTTTATGCAAATCTAATCTTTCAGGTAAAGCTTCCTGTAAAGCAGATTTGAATAATTTCAAGGGAAAAATTGTTCCGGGGCCGGGTATCCCTTGAAATTATTCAAATCTGCTTTATAGGAAGCTTTACCTGAAAGATTAGATTTGCATAATATATACGTCACCGTGTACGTTAACAGAAAACCACAATTTCAAGTCACACAGAGTTTGTGTGCACTCGATGTGGGTCTCTGGCGTTTCGTCAGCCCAGGGGAAAGTTGAGACGGTGTCGGGTAGAGTTCCCGGGTAGCTCAGTGGCAGAGCGCTGGTACGTTCAACCAGAGGTCCCGGGATCGATACCCGGCCCCTGAACAATTTTTCCCTTGAAATTATTCATATCTTTATCTTTATTTTTTACCCTAGCATATAGAACTACAGTGGGTCGGAAAGGTCTGCACAGAACGTGTTGGATGCTACCTGTGGAGCAGATATCAAAGTAACTGATGCTAATCCGATGCGACTTCCTACCGTAAGAGAAGGCCAAGGGTGTAATGAAACCGCCGGAAATTACAAAATATCGATTCAGAGGTCTGTACACTCGTCTTTCAAGGCAAATGGGAAGTCAGTCCCATACGCACACTCCCATGTGTTCGTCAGACAGTGTTGCAGGTTGCAGTCCTTCATAATCTTGATGCAGGTTCTGGCCAAGAGTACGGTTTAAATTCTCGAGACTTTTGGTGTGAGTTTTGAGTACTTAAACCCTGCTGTGGAAGGAAACGTGGAGATAACCTCCCTTGATGTAATTTACATACATAAAACAGCTTAACTTCACTACGAGGGAAATATCAAACTAATGTCAAACATCGTATATCGATTGAGTAATGTTATACAGGCTGGTGCGAAAGTCACTAACACTATAAAACTGTATTTAGTATTATTCGTTCTTCATTCATTCATTTAATGTTCTGTCCAAGGTAGCTCGATCATTGCAAACCCAGCTTTCTCCAATCTTTCCTATTTTCTGCCTTCCTCTTTCTTTCCTCATACGATCCATATACAGGTTGTTTCCGAGGTGGTGTTACAAACTTGCAGGGATGATGGCGAAGGGAACATGTATCAATTTGAGATAAGGAACCATGGTCCAACGGTTAGCGAGTTTGGCCGTGAAACCAGGTGGCCCGGGTTCGATTCCCAGTGGGGGCAAGTTACCTGGTTGAGGTTTTTTTCCGGGGTTTTCCCTCAACCCAATATGAACAAATGCTGGGTAACTTTCGGTGTTGGACCCCGGACTCATTTCACCGGCATTATCATCTTCATCTCATTCAGACGCTAAATAACCTAAGATGTTGATAAAGCGTCGTAAAGTAACCTACTAAAAAAACCATGGTCCGGAAATGAGTGAGCCGAAAGTTATAAGCAAAATTAGTTGTGTGGAAATGGAATTGTAATTTGGCACCACGTGCCCTCCTTCACTTAACGTTTGAAACAGTCGTGGAAAAATGATATGGGCCGGATGTCTCCTACGTGGGTACTTGTCCCCATACAATCTGTGAGCTTGTCTACTGCTCTCGTGTACTCCTCCATTCCATTAGGACTGATCGACTGGACACTGTAACTTGTACACATACACTGCTCTCTACAGACGTACATATCAGGACCGACCATGTCCGTTACACATTACGCTATCTGCATTGCTTTAGTGTAGTTTCCTGTCCCCACCCCTCACAGCGCACTGAATGGAATATTGTAAGTAGACAACGTAAACAACGTCAGATGAATACAGTATGTGTAAGATGTACAGATAAATACACATAAATAAGGTGTACAGAGGAATAAAATTATTTCATTTCCTTATCTCAAATTTATACATGTGCCCTTCGCTATCAACCCTAAAATTTTGTAACACCACTTCGGAAACAGCCTGTATATCGTAATGTCGTCTATCATCTGATATCTTCTTCTACCCCGAACTCTTCTCCCGTTCACCATTCCTTCTAGTGCATCCTTCAGCAGGCAGTTTCTTCGCAACCAATTCCTTTTCCCCTTCCTGATCAGTTTCAGCATCAATCTTTCTTCAACCACTCTTTCTAACACAGCTTCATTTCTTATCCTATCTGTCCACTTTACAAGTTCCATTCTTCTACATATCCACATTTCAAATGCTTATATTCACGTCTCTTCAATTCGTCGTAATGCTACACTCCACACAAAGCGCTTCACTAGTATCTTCCTTAGTTCTTTCTCCAGAGGTACGCAGAAGTTGCCACTTTTCTATATTAAAATCTTCCCTTGCCATTGCCATTCTCCTTTTGACTTCTTGACAGCAGCGAGTTCGCGTTAAGATCATATTTTTAATTTTTAAATCTAAAGTTACAAGTTAACATAAGGGCTATTCCATATGATATGGATCAGTAAAAAACCTCGCATTTTTTTAATACTCTAATTTTTTTCCCCATTTATACAAGGTGCTGAGGACAGTGCATTTTCAAAAATATACTATCGAAAGTCAAACGGTTTTCGTACTATTGAGCGACAAATTTAGCGTATTTTATTAAAAACAAGCCTCTTTCAGCGCTCAGAACTCTGGAACCATTTACTGTAGAACATTGAACGAGAGCTCATTTAGAAGCTGACATTTGGTAGGTTATGTTAAGAAGTTATACTTATTTTTATTTTATACAGAGGGACAGATAATCAGATTTACTTACTTTTAGGCTTTTTACCCATTTGTAAAAATGTAAAAAATATTGAGAAAAAAACCTTGCATCATTAAGAGGGATTCGGCATTGTTTGCTTAGTGGCTCGACAATAAGTTTCGAGGGTATTAAATAAATTATTTTTACACGCCTAGACTTGAACGGCGCAGTACCCCACACACCGGCCGAGAGTTGAAGATAAGCGAGCATTGGGCGTCATTTTACTTCTATGTTTATGAAATCTTGTGATAAAGCCATGACTGGTAGACGACACATCACGTGTTTATCTCCTGGCGTTGCTTGTTTCGACTACCTACAGTCAGCTAGTTAGTTCACGAGCGTACTATTTATTTTCTTTATTTGATATTTTCAATATTTTCTTATCAATGGTGCACCAGTAAAAAATACGTGTTTATTTGTTCTTTCAATGCGGAATCTAACCATATATTTTAAAAATACTTTTTCGTGGGCAAAGACGTCTTAATAAAGAAAAATCTAAATTTCTCCATTTCCATAAAAAGTTAGAAAAACTGTTTACATGTCAATATAAACTTTACCTTCTCAGCATCAAAATAAACCATGATTTTTATCATTGGGTGAAAGGGTTTCGGAGCCACAAGAGTTTAAATTTGCTAATTTTATGAAAATACGATAAATTGAAATATTTTTAATTTAAACACTATGAAGTTCTGATGCCTCAAAATTTTCACAAAGCATTGTATCACAATTGTCAACGGACAGAAAAAGTTTGATTGTATTTAAAATTTGCAAGGTCAATTTTCTCTATATTTCGTTCGATTTGAGATGGAATAGCCATTGCATATGTTTGATTTTCGTGGCATGCAGTCAGCACTATGCGGGACTAAAAATTAACTGTACGCATTGGTAAATTCAGCTGTCACACAAATCAATATAAATACTCCCTTTGTTTAGATTAAATATTAACTTTGGAGGGATTAAATAATATTTGACTTCCATAGCACAGGTATGAAATGGAAGTTACTTCTTTGAGGTTATTTTGGTATCGTTGATTTATTTAGGTTACAAATTTAAGCCACCGTTATTGGTAGTTATTTATATCGTCTATGTACGTACCTACATTCAAGGTTTGTTTTCAAACACATTGGTCTTATTCACTCAGTTCCCTTTCCCTTCCTTCATACAAGCGGAGAGTCATTCACTTGGACATGACTGACACTAATAAATATTGTAAGAGGAACTTCTCCCATTTAGCTACCAGGAATTCTGTCTAAAATTAGCTCGCAATTGCTGACGTTAATACAACATACTAGGAATACACTTTTCAAGACTTTTGTAATACATGTTCACTCCTCTTCTTCTGCTCATAATTATTGGCTACATTTGAAGTCGACATTACAATCGTTTGTGCACAGAGTGGAGGATATCTGAACCATGGGGGGTGCCGTTGTGGTACACCAACAAAGTGGGCATTTGTGTATCTCACGACCACTAATCATTATAAATTACTACTACATTACACGCACCGTTTACATCTGTCTAATTACGCGACAAACCAGCAAGAGAAATTGACAAATGTAAGTGTTACAATATTACTACAGCAGAGCATCGATTATCCGAATACCGGTCAACGGAAACATCGGTTAACCGAAAGCGTTCCAGTTGGCAAATTCATATTTGCGCGCGCACCATGTACAGGGACATCATTTTATTTTTACTTCAATTTTTATTGTACCTGAGTTTTTGAATGTACATCACTCCCACCCCTTCTACTAATGAAGTTCCAACTGTCCTCCACACAGAATCAAGGCCGCTTATAGTAAACAGCACTGAGTTACTGAGTATAGTACGTTCCAGAAATATGTTCGCGTTTTCCAGTGGCGGAAGAGCTTTCAATATTGAATCATATTTTTGCACAGGTATTGTCGTCCGTTTGTCTACGTCGCATCCCTATTTCCCCCACCTGCTTCTGCACGTCCTCTGTAAAAGCTGGGCTGTCTTAGCTCTTTTGTGAAAACATTAATTTCTGTTAGGAATTGGACGTTTACGTAATATTATACAACTGTTTAAAATAACTTAAATAAAAGGGCCTCTTTAAGTAATTAACTGTCACGTGATTTCCCCCTTTCTACGATTCTGCAGCATAACCACTTGGACGGACAGTAGATAGCATGTCTGAGTAATTTTATATTTTCGGGTCGGGCAGAAGTGAAGATTGAATTTACAGTACGTAAGGCATTCTTTTATAGAGTAGGTACAGAATTATTTCAACATGAGTTACCAGTACGAAGGACGAAACTGGTAATTGGAATTAGATGCAATAGTCTATAGTGCGATAATATGCACAAAATAACTGAAGCCTGTATCGAAATGAACAGCCACAATTTTCAAATATGTATTTAAATATCCATATTATGATTATTTTCAATTCAACTTCATTGTCTATATTGTAAGCTAATGTGCTGTAGACAGTATAATATACACTGCATAATGAATACGTTAGCATGGATAACTCAGTTCGTGAGTAAAAATACTCATTGTTAATACAGTACTGTATTTTGATTAAACAAAAACCTAATGAAAATTATCGTACTCAAAATCGCGATATTTCCTAGTTTACGTAGGCCTAAATCGATGAACTACTTTTCTTCCCTCCTATACCTAGTAAAGTGATTTGTTTGTGTTTTACGCCAGTATCATCGAACTCCTGTCGTGGAAGGGGTAGCGAACGGTGTTTCCGGTTCTCTAAAGGTATTGCCAGGTTAATATTTAAAATGTTAGTAAAAATAAAATGATGTCCCTGTAGAAGTTCCGCTAGCTCTGTTTGAGAGACTTAGCGGCAAAAAAAAATAAGTCTCAGCTGTAAAGCAAAAAAATAAATAATAATAATAATAATAATAATAATGATAATAATAATAATAATAATAATAATAATAATAATAATAATAATAAAATAAAAATAAAAAAGGACTGCTTTTCCTCAACTGTAGGCCTACTTTAATGACCATTCTGAACTTGTCAAACTAGGCTAGTCAGTTCTCTGTGTTATTTGTAAGACGTGTGATATGAAATATACATGTAGTTTCGTGTTTAATATCAGTGTTTCTTTGTTTCATGGTGCTCCTAGGTCGACCTGGTTGGCGAGTTGGTATAGCGCTGGCCTTCTATGCCCAAGATTGCGGGTTCGATCCCGGGCCAGGTCGATGGCATTTAAGTGTGCTTAAATGCGACAGGCTCATGACAGTAGATTTACTGGCATGTAAAAGAACTCCTGCGGGACAAAATTCCGGCACATCCGGCGACGCTGATATAACCTCTGCAGTTGCGAGCGTCGTTAAATAAACCATAACACATGCTGCTCCTATGACAGCGGTAAAATTTATTTTCGTAAATGATCGGTTATCCGAAAAATCAGTTATCCCAACACACCCCGCACCAATTGTTTCACATAATCGATGCTCTACTGTAATATTATAATTTAATGGAAACCAAACCAGTCTGTGGGTGTGGTTAGCACAAAGATATCAACACAGACATAGAAATACTACACATCCAACCAAAAAGCCAGAAACTAAACACACTAGAACAATATGAAATATACAGACACACGAAAACACACCCCAACGATATTCTCAACACACAACTCAACTTCAAAACACACACACTCTTTGACTCTACACTATACCACATGAACGCACCCTCACAGAAAACAGAACAAGAGGCGCCAAGACCAACAACGACCAGTTCTGAAGATGACCCATAAATAGGTCGAAACATGTAAATAAGGTACGTTGAAGTTTAACACAGGAAAGTCTTATCATACATATTCCGAAGTGATAGTGTTAAAAGTTGTGTAATCAAGATGTATAAAAAATAAAAGTCCTATAAACATGGGTCCTAAAACTAATATCTTCTGAGAAAAGAGCAAATGGTTACCATTACTGTAAGAATAGCATATCTTCCACTGTGAGCTCTTTGGAAAGAAACAAATGAGGAAACAAAACGCATACACAAAATATACACAAAAAAACTTATGCCTACACACAAAAAAACACACACACAAAGACGATTGATGTTGAAGCAATTAAGTATGGAATTACAAGTTATTGGAATATGTCATATGAAGTGCATAAATACTAAAGGCTTACAATAGTAATATGCGTTACAAGAGCGGTATGTTGACGTTTTCATGTTCGAGGAAAAGATTGTAAAAGCGAAACGTAGTTGAGCTTTTTTAACTTCCGAGAACATGAAAACAAACATACCGCTCGTGTATCGTACATTATTTTGTGCGAAGATCGTTTATTACATACCTGAAAGACGAATTTCTAATTAGTTGCAATGAAATCTCCATCTTGGTTTCTGTTTAATGACGGCAACTTCGGAAAACCAAAATATCTTTCTTCAACATTGTTGCTATAAAATGTTTTCTGTGTTTACTATACTCCAGCAGGCCGTGATATACGTCTGTCTCCCCCCCTCCAGTCTATAAATGCGAACTTAAAACAAACGGTAAGGTTATGTAATGATTTATTTTTCATTTTGATATTTTAACAATATTATTTATATAACATATTGCAGTAATAACATCGGCATCTGGAATCGTGTTGATTTTTTTCACGGCTTCCTTAATGTTACTTGTATCAGGAATGCAATAAGTTTCGTGGAGTAGTAGACTTTACTTAATTTTTTAAAATATTTAAAATCAATAATTAACATTGCAATTTAGGTGAAATTGCAGTGGTAAGTTTCCAATTTATAATTATTACTATGTTAAACGTCTTTAAAAATAATATGTTAAAACCTAAAGCAGTAAAATGAATGTCGCGCTTAAGCGGTAAGAAGAGGGAAATTGTTATGTGTGTTACGTTGGGAATACTGAATGTGGTATTTCATTGGTTCTGTGCGGAAAACAAGCAAATACGCACGATCTCGCACAAAATTTTTAATGCAACCATTTGTTCTCTTGTAGAATGAATAATAACATCGAAATTAAAGCAACATTTTAAAGAGCTGTATTACGAATGTGAGAGCGAAAGCGACGACTTCGCCATTCAACATGGGAAAACTACTTTGAAACGCAGAAATTTAATCTATGAGAACGCAGCCTTTTAGTAAGCTCCTGAGAGCCTTCCTTTTAGAAATATAATCACAACTACTGGGGCTTGAGTTAATGGGGCATGTTGTTCAGCGTCTGACTCCAGTGTCATTCGGAGACTTGTGTAAAATAATTAAGGCTGCGGCTTCCAGCTAGTACTGCACAAACATGACCGGAATCGCTTCGAGGATCTTTACAAAATGCTGCGGCTTTCTGTGTATTTCACCTTTCATTTACTATGCAAATTACTTAACATTTGTTTTACCTTTCCACTTGATACATGTTACATGTTAAGCACTGGTCTACAATTGGATCTGTTTGAAATTCGATCCTCAAGATGTAGGATCATAGAAGTTTCAGTCCAGAGCTCGTATCACGTCAAGGTAATTTGCAAGAAAGGAATGGCAGCGTCCTCTGTCTAGTTTATAAAGATCATCCCTACGGCTTTTTAATTCCAATTTAGAAATCTGAGATTTCATCTTTAATTCTTTTCTACTCTGAAATTTTTCGTATAGTAAATCCCCATTTACCTACCCTGTTCAACATCTACTTGAAGGATTTAGTGAAGAGCACTTTTCAGAACATGGGAGGAGTGATAGTAGGAGAAAGAAGAATAAAGTGGTTAAGATTTTCTGATGATATGTATATATGTATTTATTCACACTGCAAATGGGAATATACCCGGTGCCAGTGGTAACTAATTACATTCAATAATGACAATAATAAACAAAATTAATAAAAAATGCAATTAATAATAAATTAATAATAATAATAAAAAATAATAATAATCATAATAACAACAGGGAGTATCCTAAATTAAATGAAGCACGATCACTTAAAATAACATTTAAAGTAAATCTAATTTCTATCTTAACCCTAACTTCGAACTAAAACCCACGAGTAAGATATGTTCATACCTACACAAGTACCTTTCAGTACTACACTCATTTCGCTGACAACTACGACACATTTCACCAATTCTAACCTTTCTTTATTGGCTATCGAACACATTTATCTCCGTATAACAATGCATTTTCTAATCTATATATACAGGGTGTTTCCGATGTGGTATTACAAACTTTCAGGAATGATGGCGAAGGGCACATGTATCAATTTGAGATAAGGAAACATGGTTCGGAAATGATTGAGTCGAAAGTTATAAGCAAAAATAGTTGTGTGGAAATGGAATTGTAATTTGGCACCACGTGCCCTCCTTCCCTTAACTTTTGGAACAGTCGTGGAAAGATGGTATGGGCCGGATGTCTCCTACGTGGGTACTCGCCCCGATACAATCTGTGAGCTTGTCTACTGTTCCCACTGCCTCATCCGTATTCGAAAATCAGGTCTGCTTATTCCGCTCTCGTGTACTCCTCCATTTCACTAGGACTGATCGACTGGACACTGCAACTTGTACACATACACTGCTGTCTACAGACGTGCATATTAGGACCGACCATGTCCGTTACACATTACGCTATCTGTATTGCTTTAGCGTAGTTTCCTGCCCCCATCCTTTAGACAGGGCACTGAATGGAATACTGTAACTAGACAACGTAAACAACGTCAGATGAATACAGTATGTGTAAGATGTACAGATAAATACACATAAATAAGGTGTATAGAGGAATAAAATTATTTCAATTTCACACAACTATTTTTGCTTGTAACTTTCGACTCGGTCATTTCAGGATCAGGGTTCCTCATCTCAAATTGATACATGTGCCCTTCGCCATCATCCCTGAAAGTTTGTAACACCCCTCGGGTCAACACCTGTGGAGTAACGGTTAGCACGTCTAGCCGCGAACCAGGTGGCCCGGGTTCGATTCCCGGTCGGGGCAAGTTACCTGATTGAGGTTTTTTCCGGGGTTTTTCCTCAACCCAATATTAGCAAATACTGGGTAACTATCGGTGCTGGACCCCGGACTCATTTCACCGGCATTATCACCTTCATCTCATTCAGACGCTAAATAACCTAGATGTTGATAAAGCGTCGTAAAATAACCTACTTAAAAAAACACCCTTCGGAAATACCCATATATATACATACAATTTTACTTCTTTTGAAATTTGGTAGTCAGCTCACAGTTTCTTCCTCTGATGGTGATCTGGGTTAAAAATACAATAAAATAAGTTAATAGCTTATTAACGAACATGTCAACGGACCATTCATTCCTCCTAGATCAAGAAATAAAGTGTTTGTGTTCTCCTTTATTTGAGCGAAGTGACTATGAGAATTGTGTAAGCGTAGAAAATATAATTAACAATTCGCACAGCCAAAATGATAGTCCTTTATTTTCAAGCGATTTTGTTCCTATTTCTCTGCAGCGTGACGTCAATATCCACCAGTCCCGTGAGATTTGGAATACGATGAACGTCAAGAACCTAGAATAATCACACGGAAATCCATATACAAGTAGATAATCATTTTCATCTTTATATTCACCATCATATTCTTCTTCAAGTTGTAGGCTCTTGGGCAGTTCTTGCAAACTCATAAGCCCATCCTCTTTTGGGTCTTCCTGGATTTCTTCATTTTGGCCTTTATAGCTAAACATTTTTTTGCCAAACATCGATCCTGAATTATATGAATTACACAACTTTCAACACTGCATCACTTCGGAATATGTATGGTAAGACTTTCCTATGTTAAATTTCAACGGACCTCGTTTACATGTTTCGACCTATTTATGGGTCATCTTCAGAACTGGTCGTTGTTGGTCTTGGCGCCACTTATTCTGTTTCCTGTGAGGGTGTGTTCCTGTGGTATAGTGTAAAGTCAAAGAGTGTGTGTGTTTTGAAGTTGAGTTGTGTGTTGAGAATTTCGTTGGGGTGTGTTTTCGTGTGTCTGTATATTTCATATTGTTCTAGTTGTTTAGTTTCTGGCTTTTTGGTTGGATGTGTAGTATTTCCATGTCTGCGTTGATGTCTCTGTGGGTGTGGTTACAATTTGTGATGCGTTCTGCTTATGTGGAGGTGTTTTGTAATTTTGTTATGGCTGTGATGTGTTCTTTGTAACGTGTTTGAAACGATCTGCCTGTCTGTCCTATGTAGAAGTTGTTGCAGGTGTTACATTTGAGTTTGTATACGCCTGTGTGGTTGTATTTGTTTGTTTGTGTTGTTTGTGTGTTGAGATGTTTTTATAGAGTGTTATTTGTTCTGTATGCGATGTTGTAATTTAATTTCTTGAATGAGGTTGCAATTTTGTGTGTGTTTTTGTTTTCGTATGTTAGTATGATGTATTTTTGCATTCTTGTGTTTGTGTTGTATTCTTCTTTTTTGTGATTGTGTTTTGTCTTACGTAGTATGTTGTCTATTATGTTAGGGTTGTATCCATTTACTTGTGCTATGTATTTGATTGTGTTTAGCTCTTCGTTGTAATCTTGTTGGCTCATTGGTATTTGTGTAGTTTGTGTACCATTGTTCGGAATGCAGCTTGTTTGTGTTGTTTGGGGTGGTTGGATGTTTTGTGTATGTGTGTTGTTGTTGTTGGTTTTCTGTAGACTTTGAAGGTGTGTTTGTTGTCTACTTTTGTTATTGTGATGTCTAGAAAATTAATGGATTTGTTGTTTTCAATTTCTAATGTGTAGTGTAGCTTTGAGTGTATTTTGTTTAAGTGTTGATGCAGGTTTTGGATCCTGAATTCTCTGAGACTGAAACCGAAAAAGCTACCACACAACCCTCAGCGAAGGAATTACCTGTTTCTTAGCAACGTGATCCTTATACAAAACAGTGCATTATTCTCCTGCAAGCGGCACATGTTTCTCGTACAATATTCACGTCGCTTGTAGTAATATAATGAAACTGTTATTTTAGTTTCCATCCCCCCATCAACTAGCTGATAGAACATTCCTGCTTAGCTCGATAAGTTCATACTGTATGCACCTGAAATTGATGGGTTGTTTGCTTCACGCACGACACGCCACTTCCTAGAATTTCATTGCATTCTTTTAGAGTATCAAAATGATACTGAAACAAAATTATGCATAACACATAGGCCTGTATGACTAGACGAGCACTGTGATCTGTGAGTCAACACTTCAGCGCCTTCATTAACACACCTGATTTGATAACTCTTCAATTCAGTGTAATGATTTACACAACGGAGACACGCGACGCGATGGTCTACCGGCATTTGAAGTGACACGACTTGAAATAATTATTACTGCGTGTTAGGTGAAAACTTACGACCTGATTTCCTATTGGAGATATTTCGTGGAAGAGGTCGTTCGATGGAAGAAATTACAAGCAGGGAAGTGAATTCAAAGTATGACAGGATTGACAACATTAAATCCGTGAATCACTGTGATATGATAATGATGTGATGTGATGTGATATATGATTTGATATACGATATGATATGTTATATGATATGATATGATATGATATGATGTGATATATGATATGATATGTGTTGTGATGTGATGTGATATGATATGATATGATGTGATGTGATGTGATATGCTATGATATGATATGATATGATATATGATATATGATATATGATATGATATGTCATATGACATGATATGATGTATGATATGATATATGATATGATGTGATGTGATATGATATGATTTGATATGATATGATGTGTTGTGATGTGATGTGATATGATATATGATATGGTATCATACGACACGATATGATGTGTTGTGATGTGATGATGTGATGTGATATGATATATGTTATATGATATGATATGATATATGTTATATGATATGATATATGATATGATATAATATGATATGATATGATATATGACATGATATGATATGATATGATATGATATGATATGATGTATGATATGATATATGATATGATATATGATGTGTTGTGATGTGATGTGATATATGATACGATATGATATATGATGTGATATGATATGATATGATATGATATGATATGATATGATATGATATGATATGATATGATATGATATGATATGATGTCTTGTGATGTGATGTGATATATGATACGATACGATATGATATATGATGTGATATGATAGGATATATGATATGATATGATATATGATAAGATATGATATGATATATGATATGATGTGTTGTGATGTGATGTGATGTGATATATGATACGATACGATATGATATGATATGATATGATATGATATGATATGATATGATATGATATGATATGATATGATATGATATGATATGATATATATGATGTGTTGTGATGTGATATATGATACGATACGATATGATATATAATGTGATATGATAGGATATATGATATGATATATGATATATGATATGATATGATATGATATGATATGATATGATATGATATGATATGATGTGTTGTGATGTGATATATGATACGATACGATATGATATATGATGTGATATGATAGGATATATGATGTGATATATGATATGATATGATATGATATACAGGGCAAACAGTAAGTAATGTCATTTCAGGGGGTTATTCTTTGAGATATTTCAAACAAAAAAGTTACATACAATTTTGATCGCTTTTGCTTTCTTTTCGAGATATCTCATAAAGTTGTTTTTGGCAGTTAGCACATTTAGAATGTTAGGTTCTCAATTATATGTAAAATAAAACGTTTGAAATTTTTATTCAAGAGACCTACGGTATATAACATAAGTCATTTGTATGAAATCAAGAACATTTTGACTACAGGTTTAATTACGAGACTCAAAGTAAAGTACCTACAAAAGTACAAAAGTATGTGGTAGACAAGGTTGATGTCGCGGAATATCCTCTCGAAGTACAAGTAGTCCTATGTTTACGTCCGCATTCCATATTTAGTCAAGTTTAATTTCATTATGAAAGTCATTGCAAGTCAACAGAATTATCTTGCTTGTTCCTTGTTGTTAATACAGTATATTGTCATCAAGCGCTTTGTTCGTGTTGTCAGAATGCCACGTGAACACCATAAAACAATTGGATAAACACGCGAGTTCTTGTCAATAAAGATGAATCTTCATATTTTTCACAGACTCGAAATACAAGTAGACAGAGATGGGCAAAGGCGAAAAATCAATAAAAATCCTTGTGTTAATTGTCCAGAGTAATGAGCGAAAATCAAACAGCACGGATATCAGCATACAATGAAAGCGTTTCGTAAACATTTCTCAGGTTTACTCTTGCTACCAAATTCAACTGGATTTATTTACTTGATGAAAAATTTCCTCCACAAATGTTACTACTCGTGTATTACTCGAAAATATTTCACTACGAATAAAAAAAAAACATTTGACCATAATATATTCTATTGTGACTATAACGATAAAATTATAAAACAAAATCAGAAAAATACAATATACCTAAATTTATGGTTTTTATAGATTTAGAAAAAGCATTTGATAGACTATGTCGAACAAAACTGTGGGATATAATGATAAATAGAGGCATAAGAAACGTTTAATAGGGACAGTTCAAAGTCTAAAAATGAATACTAAGAATCAAAATAATTAATAAAGATAAAGTGGGATCATCAGTGTCGTTTTAGGCGTAATAGATCAACTATTGACCAGATATTTTGTATTCGACAGATAATGGAGAAAAAAATGGGAGTATAAGGGTACAGTGAATCAGTTATTTAGAGATTTTAAACAGGCATATGATTCGGTTAAGAGGCAAGTTTTATATGATATTCTTATTGAATTTGGAATTCCCAAGAAACTAGTTCGAGTAATTAAAATGTGTCTCAGTGAAACGTACGGCAGAGTCTGTATAGGTCAGTTTCTGTCAGATGCGTTTCAAATTCACAGTGGGCTAAAGCAAGGAGATGCACTATCACCTTTAATTTTTAACTTCGCTCTAGAGTATGCCATTAGGAAAGTACAGCATAACAAAGAGGGTTTGGAATTGAATGGGTTACATCAGCTACTTGTCTATGCGGATGACGTGAATAAGTTAAGAGAAAATCCACAAACGATTATGGAAAACACGGGAATTTTACTGGAAGCAAGTACAGAGATAGGTTTGGAAGTAAATTCCGAAAAGACAAAGTATATGATTATGTCTCGTGACGAGAATATTGTACGAAATGGAAATATAAAAATTGGAAATTTATCTTTTGAAGAGATGGAGAAGTTCAAATATCTTGGAGCAACAGTAACAAATATAAATGATACTCGGGAGGAAATTAAACACAGAATAAATATGGGAAATGCCTGTTATTATTCGGTTGAGAAGCTTTTATCATCCAGTCTGCTGTCAAAAAATCTGAAAGTTAGAATTTATAAAACAGTTATATTACAGGTTGTTCTTTATGGTTGTGAAACTTGGACTCTCACTCTGAGAGAGGAACACAGGTTAAGGGTGTTTGAGAATAGGTGCTTAGGAAAATATTTGGGGCTAAGAGGGATGAAGTTACAGGAGAATGGAGAAAGTTACACACCACAGAACTGCCCGCATTGTATTCTTCATCTGACATAATTAGGAACATTAAATCCAGACGTTTGAGATGGGCAGGGCATGTAGAACGTATGGGCGAATCCAGAAATGCATAGAGTGTTAGTTGGGAGGCCGGAGGGAAAAAGACCTTTAGGAAGGCCGAGACGTAGATGGGATTTGAGAGAGGTGGGATATGTTGATAGAGACTGGATTAATCTTGCTCAGGATAGGGACCAATGGCGGACTTATGTGAGGCGGCAATGAACCTCCGGGTTCCTTAAAAGCAAGTAAGAAAGTATTTCTTTCTCTATTTCAATTAATCAACTTATATTTGCCTTCAACAATTAACTTTCTTTTTTCTTTAATGTATCACATCACATTATTGTGCAAGTTTATTGTATTCAGGACCCTTGTGGTCACTCAAAATTCTTTGAGCTGATGTCTATAATTTAGAAATTTATTTAATGAATCATATAAAGAATCACAAGACGGGCAAGACAAGGATGTCCCTTATCAACCACTTTATTTAACCTTTATAGACATATTGACGAAGATGTAAGAAAATGGGAATCGCTAGTAAAAACTAACTTCTTAGAAAGAACACCTCTAAATACTATGTTATTTGCTGGCGACCAGGTCGTTATCTTTGATTCTGAAGATAACTTGCAAACAGCAATATTTACATTTAATAAGTGTTATGTAGAAACAAATAGCTACTGTACATATTTTGAAGAAAACAATATACTGTATAGAGAACAGTTTGGTTTTAGATGTGACAAATCCACTACTTTAGCTATGTAATATTTACTCCGTCGGAGACCTGCAAGTATTTGAGGACAAATGAAATGCTGCTATTTGTATGTACGACCTCAGCAAAGCTTTGAACAGTTTGCCTCATGATATTAATTCTTAAAGATGCTCTCATTTTATGCTGTAGAAGGAAAAGAATCATCAGTAATTAAGTCGTATCTCACAGACAGACAGCAAATTATAGATATAAATCATGAAAAAATCTTATGTTCAGCCTATAAATGTAGGGGTTCCACAAGGATCCATACTGGGTAAGTTTCTATTTATAATTTTTAGAAAAAAACATTCACACAGCAGAGGAATATATTCAACTAAACTGAACTGAAACATATGAATTGTAGGGTTCTCTTAAAAAATGTAGGGCCTATTGACCTTCAAATTACCCTGACAATGTCCTCTAACTAAAACAAAAAACAAAACAAAAAAAATTAATTTCCTTTCCTCCTTAGTGTCAATTAATTTTTATTTTAAAAATTTCTTTCTAAACTTTCGTTTTTTATATCTTTCGCATCATCAATATAAAATGGTCCACCCGATATAATTACATAACGAAAGACGAAAGATAAGTTGGAAGATCGAAAGAGAGACTTACTTAGTCCAGACAGTAGTAAATTGGAATCATCTGTGGCTGCGCTCAAACGTGAGTTCGAATCCTGCTTGGGTCGATCAACGCTTGAATTGTTTTAAGGTTTATTTGAACTGTAAAACGAATGACAGGTAATCACATGTCGAATCCTGGGACTCATGTCTCTAAACACCATCTCGCTATGACCAATTTCATCGACGATAAATTAGTTAGTAGTTGATAGGGAATGTTAATGTAAACGATAAAAACCGGAAGATCAAAATATCGAGATCAAATTAATGTTTAAGAGTTGGAGTAGATCAATTAATCTAACTCTCAAACAAAATCTGTATTGAACATTTGGAACTTACGCTGTTCTATAGAACTGTATACTATATACCAGCGTTTCTCAAACTTTTTTGAAGTGGGGACTACTTTTTTAAGTCAAAACAGTTCCGCGGACCACCTTACTCTTGTTCCCTTCGAAAGCATATTTGTCATTTTTGTAGCATATTTTAATACTAGTATATTTATATTTTAAAATAGAATTAATTAATTATAATACTTTTGTAATTATATTTTTGTAACCAATCAGAAGTAACTTATAACAAATTCTGTGCATTGTTAATTCATCGCTTGTTTGAAATCCTTCTTATGCGGTACACGCTAGTAGTTGTCCATGTCCCTGTTAAATAGTAGCCATTATAAATAATGGAAAACTGGCTTTGATCCGGATCTTTGAAAAGAAAGAAACATGATGGTATGCTTCATTTAGGCAATGTTAATATTTTAGAAGCTGTGTGTGAAGAAATATATTAATTATAGTGCCATTAAAGAAATATTTAGTCCTACTAGTAGCTATTCAAAGAAAAATTACTTTCGTAACCATGACAAGAGCTACTTGGAACTTGGATTTACTTGGTGTGGCAATGAGAGTCGGTGCATTGTTTGTTACGAAGTGCTTTTATGAAACCCACGAAATTGAAACGGCACTTAGAGACGAAACACCCAAGTGTAAAAAATAAACCTGTCGGATTTTAAAATAGGCGGAGTTTAAATTTTTTTAATCGTCATCTGGAAAAACAAATACAAAAATTAATGCAGAAACATGCCCGATTTTCAACAAGTAAAGATGCAATTTGGCACGTTCTATTATTGGTGTACGACGTACAGTACGTGACCATTTCAATGTGCAGACTGGGTGTCGGCAAAACTATTAAGAAAGTCATCAATACATGAAAAGGTTCGATATTTTGATCCTCTGTTATGAATTAGGGTGGTCGCTGGCTGGGCTACAGACGCGATATGTGCAGGGAAAAGATAGCGAGAAGCACCACGTTCATAGTGCCATGGATAAATCTATAATAGGATGCGAAACTGCGGTCAGCACCATCTGGCGGCGGGGGGGCTGAAATAAGATGATCAGCGCCCAACGTCGTAGGTGGTGAACATTAGAACTACGTGTTGGGTACATTACCCAGAGTTCTCTATTTATCCGTTCGAGATATTGCTCGAGGACTAGACGAAGAGCCATGATGACAGACAGAAACTTGCTAATAAGTGAACACAAAGTGATACTACGTGTGTGTAAAAGCAGTGTATGTTAAACAGTGATGTTTATGGACGTTGTAAAAATAGTGTTGTTGAATGTATTGTAAAGTAATAGTAATTTAATAAATTGAACTATCTAAGAAGTTCTTGCAGACTTTTCAATTGCGCTGTACAATAAATACCCAAAGAATACACTCCCAATTATGCAACCTTTTGCTTTATTTTTCTTGTCTCTGTCTGGTTATATTTTAATTGGGTAGTGTAAAGTAGATCGTCTCTTTTATCTTCCTGTTGGCTCCGGTAAGAATTTTCAGTAGAAGCTGCTGTGAGGAATAAAAATGTAAATGTTTTATTTTAAATTGGATTAGTTTTGAATATCGATAAGGGTGGGAGGGAATACTTTCTGCACAGTTTAACATTTTCGTCACCAGGTGCGCTGCTAGATGTAATAACTCCCCTCCCTGTAACAGGTGGCGGCAAGATCATTTTCTACAACAGCGCTTCTAGTATGTGTTACGGGAAACTCGGTAAGTTTCGCATCCTATTATATATTAATCTATGATAGTGCTTTAAATGCCTCTTTTGTTGATGAGAGTAGAGTGGGAATTCGGTAGACGAGTAGGGTAATAAATTTCATAAAATGTCAGTACTGGGAGAAAAAGTGAAAGGCGATTTACATGTATCATTTCCAAAGTCTGAGATTTTTAGCTATAGTGTGATACGCAATTCGTTTGAATTTTATTTTTTCTCTGTCTTTTTTGAAGGACCACAAGGGCAGACCTCGAGGACCACAGGTGGTCCGCGGACCATAGTTTGAGAAACGCTGCTATATACTATGATGCTTATTCTGTAAGCAACATAATGAAAAATGTCGAAGATATGGTGGTACCTACTGTATGGCAAAGGGTTAGCAAGCGGCGGTATAAAGCTTTAGGTTCAACAATGTTTTTGAGGAAGAAAATGTCAATAACGCGTGATGCGAAACTTGTAACTATAAAAACTTTTACGTCTGTAATAAATTGCCTGGCATGGCGGAACAAACAATATCGCAACGGATCGCGCCTGCTCTTGACACAAGGACCAGTCAGTCCATTATACACATTGGCGAACTGTTTGAAGTCACGTGATGCGTACCAAAAAACTCAATATATAGCCTTTTCCTAATAATATTCAAAAAGGTAAACCAGTCTATAACACAATAGCTTTTACAAGTCGGTTTACTAAAAAAATTGCACTTTTCAGTCAGAAATTTATAGATACAAACTGAGCGTAATTAAGAGGCACACTAAATTCAAAAAATATTAACATGATGTTCGTATTATTTCATTATAATTAAGAGGAATTTAATCGATATATTAATAAAATGTACAGCTACAAATGATCACGTTATTGTGAGAAAGATAATGGATTAGGGCATTGATGTCAAAGCAAGCGCATTTTTCTGACCTTGACGTCATGCGCGGGCATCAAGCGCTAAGTATGGAAAGAGGAAGGATTGTGTATATGAATAAGCAACCTGTTGGATTAAGAAAACAGTGGTGCACAAACTTCAAACGGAACGTGAAATTTTATGTCGTTATTTTTATATGGCTTCTTTCTGTTTAATAGTATCTATATTGTCTGTAAAACAAAAGTACTAACCCTGATTTCTTAATATTGCACTTGTGTTTTAAATCTTAATGACATAATAGAGAGTTAAGAAGGAATATTCACATAAATTCCATAGCAGTACAACTATACTGTACTAAATGGATGAAACACATCATTCATAAAAAAGTGATATCCCAAAAAAAGAGATTGATTATGACATGATAAGTTGGAATTTATATCCATGGTATCTTTAGCCTTATAAAAGTAATCAATAAAATAATCGAAACAATATTACAGTACAAAGCAAAGTTACCTAGGTACTGTATCTGTTTTAAGTGTAACTAATATTCCATAACAAAACTCTTATCGCATTATGCTTTTGAGGTGATATTTGTGAGCAACTTCCTGTCATCAGAATATTAAATTATTTTCTCGAAATCTGCTGAAGCTATAGAGGTGACATTTTTACAACACGTGCGCAAGTATCTTTTGCTTATGATGTAACAGTAGTTGCTTTGTTAATTCATTTCCTTACAAACTACTTCCATGCGAATATTTTCAAAATTTGTAATACACTATCTTCAGTAATACGTATTTACGGTATATTAGATTTACGAAAACATTGTTTCAGTACCTGTAAGGCTACTAAACAAATAGGCCTATATCTGAAAATTTCTCTTTTCTATAAAAAAAAAGTTGAGAAAATATTCCTTTTGAATAAAAAGTAACAAATTTGTGAAAAAATGAGCATTAAAATTAAAACTTACATTCTTATAATGCACTTATACTTCTCAGACAAATCTAAAAATTAACATGGATACAAATTTTAATAAGATCTCTTCCCTTTATCTATTGAATCAGTGCTGGCCATCACTGAATATAGCTCGACCAAGCGGCATATACCACCTCTTTCTTCTGTCTCTTTCCTTTCCGCTGTAAATCGCTCAGGCTCTCCTAAGTTCTAAAGCGCGCGCTTGCTCCTGTGGGCATCAATTGACATGCCTGTTGTAATGACTTATCTTGATTTTCAGAGTGACTTTTGTTTGTAATTTCAATACTCCGTATAACCGGAAATAATGCTTGACAATAAACACTTTCTCCTCTGTTGTGGAAAACCATAATTGCAGAAATCAACACAACATGAATTCACAATTTGTCAAACTATTGTACGCAATAAATAAATTCTTCGTTGCTAGGGAAACGTGGACAACAGATGAGCGAATATTTTCAGTACTGTGTTGTGTGTTTTGGCGTATACCGTAGTACTTGTTCTACGAACTGACATCTTCCCTCTTGCTTAAAAAATTCCTTTGTGCAGACGCTTGTATTTCCCTTTTTTGACTATGCTGACATTTTACTGACTGACCTTTCCAGTTAAAATAAAACGAAACTTCAAAGTGCTCATAACTTGTGTCTACGTTTTGTAAGCAATGTTCGTAAATATGATCATATTACCCCATCCCTGGAAGCAATAGGTTGGCTTAAACTAGATAAGAAAAGAAATTTACATTCACTTCTCCATTTCTTCGAAATCTTGAACTCTTCTATTCCTTCGTACCTGTCGTCTCGCTTCACTTACCTTTCTTCCCACCACAATCTGAACACACGCTCTCGCCATGAAACAATACTAACAATACCATCCCATCGCACCTCCTCATACTCATCCTCTTTCACAATAGCCCTGCGAAGACTCTGGAATTCGTTACCTGCTAGCATCAGGGACTGTCGAAATAAAATTGAATTCAAACGCAAACTTACTAGGCACTTGGTCAGTAATTGAGACTCGTTCAGACATGGTTTCTTGTAAATAGTTCTATTAATCTATCACAAAATATTTCAATATCCGGTAATTTCATCACTATAGAATTTTATTATTGTAGGTTTAATTTGTAATTCAGTAAATACAAAAATATTCTTTGTTCTTAACTCCTATGATAAAATGTCTAGCTTTCTTTAATCAGGTAATCTTGTCGTACTTTAATTTGTATTGTAAATTTAATATTAATTGCAATTTTATTGTTCATATTATAGTTGTAATCCCCTGGTAGAGGGGCAGAGAAGGCCTGACGGCCTTATCTCTACCAGGTTAAATAAATAAATAGATAAATACTACAGAGTGATTTATATAGAACTGACACATTTCTTTCTTTAATTATTCCGTTGGAAATTCATTCAATGACCCAATTTTAGCACCAAATTAAGCAGAATGTTCTGGAGTTTCGATTCCTTGTCACTAGATGCGCAGATGTTTATGTTTTATTCCTATTGTTGGCAGCACTAGATGCGCAGATGTTTATGTTTTATTCCTATTGTTGGCAGCTGTTTTCGACATTTTGTGTCAACGTGAAAATGCAGTACACATTAAATCAACGACTCTTCCTTGTGAAGCAATACTGGATTACGAATTCAATTACAGCTACTCAAAGGGCATAGCAGAGAGAATTTGGTGTTCGCAATCCTCCCAAAAGAAACACAATACTGGGACTGGTAAACAAATTGGAAACAACTGGATCTCTGGTGAGTGAAAAGGGCCAATTTTTTTTAACCAGACTGTGAACACTGCAGAGTACCGACTGATTTTCATGGAGTTTGTTGAGCAACCGGACGATGTAGAGCTGAATCAAGGATATTTTCAGCAAGATGGCACTACATGCCATACATCAAATGAATCCATGGAACTAATTGCAAGTTTCTTTGACGACCGAATAATTTCCAGGAACCTGTGGCCACCGAGATCTCCGGATTTGACAACGCCGGACTTCTTTCTATGGGGTTACTTAAAAGACAGGGTTTACGCCACACGTCCCCAGACATTGGACGATCTGAAGCACAACATCACACAGAAGATTCAAGCTAACAACAGAGTCCTCCAACGAGTGGCCAGTGACATGGAACGACATGTTGAGTTGTGCCTTAAGCAGGATGGAGGACATTTTCAACATTTGCTATAGAGGTAAATAATCTCTCAAAATTCCTCTACATTTTAGGTATAATAAGTTGTCGCTAGCACATTTCGTTTTGAAACAATTAATGAAAGAAATGTGCCAGTTCTATATAAAGCACTCTGTACTAAATATGATTACTTTCCTTGTTAAATGCAGTCACTGTCAGAATGTAAGGTACATGAAGTCGTAAACACCCTGTGGGTATGTAATTTATTTATACTGCTTACGGACGTCCCTTTTACTTCTCGTGCATTTGTGTGCAAGTGAGCTTGCTATAATGCCATATCCGTTTTGTTTCTATTATTGGACGTACTGTAGCATTGATTGCTAATAAATATCCCCTCAAAGCAGTGCGTGCTGCAGGGCTGTTATGACGGCCTGTCCATTCAGAAGCAGTAAGAGAGAGGGGATCGAATGGGCGGATACGCGACGGCTTTGAACTCAGGAGGAGAGCAATAAATATTACAAAACAAGGATTCAGCAGTAATTTGAGCAGTTCTGGAACGGTCACAGGAAATCCTAAATATGTTGACGCTTCTTCAACTTCCCTTAGGCCCAATTGTATAACGGTATGGAATAGTTGCTCCCCGCGGTCAATTGGGAGGCCTAGGCATGGCATAATTGCGCCCCGAAGAAATCAGGTAGCAGATGGGACACGGCATAATTGCGCCCCGAAGAAATCAGGTAGCAAATTGGACATGGCATAGTTGCGCTCCGAAGAAATCAGGTAGCAGATGGGACATGGCATAATTGCGCCCCGAAGAAATCAGGTAGCAGATGGGACACGGCATAATTGCGCCCCGAAGAAATCAGGTAGCAGATTGGACATGGCATAGTTGCGCTCCGAAGAAATCAGGTAGCAGATGGGACATGGCATAGTTGCGCCCCGAAGAAATCAGGTAGCAGATGGGACATGGCATAGTTGCGCCCCGAAGAAATCAGGTAGCAGATGGGACATGGCATAGTTGCGCCCCGAAGAAATCAGGTATTAGATGGGACATGGCATAGTTGTGCCCCGAAGAAATCAGGTAGCAGATGGGATATGGCATAGTTGCGCCCCGAAGAGATCAGGTAGCAGATGGGACATGGCATAATTGCGCCCCGAAGAAATCAGGTAGCAGATGGGACATGGCATAGTTGCGCCCCGAAGAAATCAGGTAGCAGATGGGACATGGCATAGTTGCGCCCCGAAGTAATCAGGTAGCGGAATGGACATGGCATAGTTGCGCCCCGAAGTAATCAGGTAGCAGATTGGACATGGCATAGTTGCGCCCCGAATAAATCAGGTAGCAGATGGGACATGGCATAATTGCGCCCCGAAGAAATCAGGTAGCAGATGGGACATGGCATAGTTGCGCCCCGTAGAAATCAGGTAGCAGATGGGACATGGCATAGTTGCGCCCCGAAGTAATCAGGTAGCAGATGGGACATGGCATATTTGCCCTTGCGCCCCGAAGTAATCAGGTAGCAGGATGGACATGGCATAGTTGCGCCCCGTTGAGCATAGTGGACACGAAAGTGATTGTCATAAAATAAATAAATTACTAAAAATATTACAGTGATAGCTGCATTGAAATCAGGTAGGCCTAGCGTATGATCAATTTTGCTATTTAAAATAACACTTTTTTATTGATCACACACAATAAATGAACTGCATTTTTTTCTTTGTACATCGATATCTTAACCCTACGGTACAGGGTTTCGAAAATTGAAACTTAGAACCATTGTGAATTATTAACTCTTTACCCTTTTCACTAAACTTAACATTCATTTTAAATTAACCTGACTATACGCCACAGACGGTGTGAAAGTCACTAATAAAATGTCAAGACTGCTAAGGCCCCATATTCCAACGGCTCACTCATTTGAATATGACAGTTAATAAAGTACTGCCAACTTCATGGTGTTAATTTTAACGGTAGGCTATTGATAATCACTGCATAAACAGTAGAAAAACAGTTAATAAAGTACTGCCAAGTTCATGGTGTTAATTTTAACGGTAGGCTATTGATAATCACTGCATAAACAGTAGAAAAACAGTTAATAAAGTACTGCCAACTTCATGGTGTTAATTTTAACGGTAGGCTATTGATAATCACTGCATAAACAGTAGAAAAACAGTTAATAAAGTACTGCCAACTTCATTGTGTTCATTTTAATACGTATTAAATCGAATAAGAAATGAATAACGTTGGTTGATCACGAGGCTCGAGTTTCCGTAGTGCCTTTTTCTCTACCTATTTCATCGGGGCGCAACTACGCCATGCCCCTTTTCTCTACCTGATGGGAACGGGGCGCAACTATGCCCACAAAACAGGGACCCTTTTTTATTTGCTGCATTTCATCTGACCGTGGGACGCAACTATGCCCTGCGCGGTTCAAATGCAATCTAAGTTCACGTGAAAAGGATTTGGCAATATCGCATGAACAGGTGAAATATGTGATGCGCGGGCCATGTTGTACAGGTTTGTTCAGTGTTGCCAATTTAGCGACTTTCACTCTTTTTCAATGACAATTTCTTTTAACTTTTATATTGCTTAAATAGAGATTTAGCGACCTTTTTAACACCCCATAGTGACAAAATTTAATCTTTCTTTGTTCATAATGAGAAATATAGCGACTTTCCAACGACTTTTTGGCGACTTTCCGTACACTCTGTTGGAGAGACTGGTTCGTTTTGTGCATTGTAAATAATGGCGAACAATAAGAAGAAGATTGACCGTTTTCCAAATTGTTATCATGTTATGGCGTTTGATACTGCTAAACATAATAAAGCTTTTTAAATGACCATTTTCGTTTAGTAATACAGTTAATTGAAAATTTATGAATGTACCTCTCATATCCATTAATAATTAATGGTTATAAACATAATATAATTATAGGTTATGTTATTTGGTACTGCTGAACACGATAAAGCCTTATAAAATATAAGAATGTGTGTGTATTAAGCAATAAATTGAAAACATATATATATATATATATATATATATATATATATATATCTACCATAGCTATTAATATTAATAATAATGGTTATTCTTTTTGCACAGTCTGCCACTCGTATATTTCAAACAGAAATGAAATAACTGAACTTGGATCATCTAACTTAAGGGGAGAGGATGGTATTTTTTAAAACTTTTTTCCTATTTGGTGTAAAATATTAATTTTTTGTATGTGGCTCATAGCTGTGGCAGCTCAACCAAATAAAAATTATTTGGGGGCCCAAATTTGAAAAAAAAAAATACCCAATGCAGGATTGTACTAAAACCTATATATCTAAACCGTTTTTAAAGAGAGATTCAAACAGTTTTTTGCAATGTATTTGCAAAAGCATGTTCTACAAACTGTCTGTAACAGAATTTTCATGTTAGTCCCTACGTTTGTAAAATAAACAATTAAAATTTAATAACAATTTTCTGATTTCCTTTCTTGCAAACAAACGGACGTATTTTTAAAATGAAATCAATTAACAAAATTCTGTTACAGAGAAAAATTTCCTAATAGTCTAAAGAATGTGTGTTTTAAAGTTCATGCATGTATCTTTAATAATTCAGAAATTTTATCCATTTTTATCTGGCAATGTAGCAAAAAAAATGAAGTTACTGGAAACCGATAAAAGCGGGCGTGTGATTTAAAAATCCATAGCTCAGGAAGTTTAAAAATGACGTCTCAACATCCGATAAGGGCACAAATACCCACAAAATGTTATGCAATGCATTCCACAAATATCAAAGGGTATTTTAAGGAAAAAAAAGTTTTTGAAAATTTAATTTACCGGAAACAAGAATCAAAGTGGACGAGTGATTTAAAAATCCACAACGCAGGAAGTTTAAAAATGGCGACTCAACAACCGATAAGGGCACAAATACCCACAAAATGTTATGCTATGCATTCCACACATATCAAAGGGTATTTTAAAGAAAAAAAAGTTTTTGAAAATTTAATTTACCGGAAACAACAATCAAAGTGGACGAGTGATTTAAAAATCCACAACGCAGGAAGTATAAAAATGGCGACTCAACATCCGATAAGGGCACTAATACCCACAAAATGTTATGCTATGCATACCACACATATCACAGAGTATTTTAAAGAATTTTTTTTTTAATTTACTCATTTTTTCACCAAAAAATACCATCCTCTTCCCTTAATCGGAGAAATTTCTTCAGTCAAAGTTGACTTTAGTTTGAGACTAATTAATCTCAGTGTAGACTTTATACAACACAAAATTCCAAGTTCAGCTAGAACGAGGATCAATTTAACCTCTGATCTAAGAAGAAAGAGTAATGGGACGGAGAAAAATTCTCTCCGCCGCCGGGATTTGAACCCGGGTTTTCAGCTCTACGTGCTGACGCTTTATCCACTAAGCCACACCGGATTCCACCCCGGCGTCGGAAGAATCGTCTCAGTTTTAAGTTCTAACTCTTGGGTTCCCTCTAGTGGCCGCCCTCTGCACTACGTCATAGATATCTATGAACCTAGGACCGAAGTCCACACATTTGCTGAGGTGCACTCGTAATGAGTGACTAGTTGGCCGGGATCCGACGCAATAAGCGCCGTCTTAAATCACGAAGTGATTTACGCATATTATATATATATTTTTATAATGTACCGAAGTACATATGATATTTCCATGCAGATATTCTGCGTCATCATACGAAGAAAGAGTAATGGAACGGAGAAAGAGGGAACCCAAGAGTTGGAACTTAAAACTGAGACGATTCTTCCGACGCCGGGGTGGATTCCGGTGTGGCTTAGTGGATACAGCGTCAGCACGTAGAGCTGAAAACCCGGGTTCAAATCCCGGCGCCGGAGAGAATTTTTCTCCGTTCCATTACTCTTTCTTCGTATGATGACACAGAATATCTGCATGGAAATATCATATGTACTTCGGTACATTATAAAAATATATATAAACTCTGATCTAAGAGTAAATGGTTTATACAATCGGCATTTAAACAGTCATGTTGAATGAATTTAAATGATAACTTCAACCAGCTTAAAGTATTTATTTCTTTGTGTTGCTCAGTTGTCACTTTAGTTAGGATTTTGAGAAAAAGTTCTGAAGCAGACATGCTACCATTATGGGTCTGTGTCACACTTAAATCAAAATGCAAGGCAAGAGAAACACACTTACAGTCCTTTTGAAATGGAGTTAGCTCTCCACTTCTGTGCCGGAAATTAAACCTGGGTCCGCTGGCTTTGTAAACACTACCACCTGTGTTAGAGCACAAGGCAAGGTAATTGAATACATTTCAGTATTTATTTAAAAACTCAACCAAAAACTTTAATCATCATCATCATCATCATCATCATCATCATCATCATCGTCATCGTCTGCATTACGGTATAGACCATAAGATCCTTTCCACTCCAATCAAATAAAAACTGGTCCCGCCATCTTTTTGTGGGTCTTCCTGGGTTTCTTCTCCCACGAGGGTCGTGATTGTATATTGTTGTAGTAATTGATGTTTCTGGCATACGATGTATATGAAAAAATTGCAGAATTTATTAACGATGCAATGCCTCATGAAACAATACAGAGAAATACGTGAACATGTAGATTTAAAAATATCCAAAAACCATTAACGCTTCACAAAAATGAATGTAAATTAGTTAAACACGTATTTGATCTTCATAAAAAAAAACATGACCTATAAAAATATAAATGACTATAAAATTATAAAGTTAGATTGTACCGTTATTTATAATTAAAAATTACAGTTTATTTTGTAAAATATGAATTGCAAAATGCAATGAATTACTTCTAACTTAAAAATTATACAGCGTTGTATATAATAATTGCAGCATCTATAGACTACTAATAATAAATCTGTAGCCGAAATTTTTATGGTAATTTTCGATTTTGCAAAAATAATTGGTCCTAACATATACAATTAACCACCCTGAAACCAAAAATCGCTTTTTTGACATTTTTGTTTGTATGTCTGTCTGTCTGTCTGGATGATTGTTACTTTTTCACGCGATAATGGATGAACCGATTTATATGAAAATTGTAATATACATTATGTTCGCTGTAACTTAGATTTTAGGCTATATGGCATTCAAAATACATTATTTAAAAGGGGGTTATAAGGGGGCCTGAATTAAATAAACCGAAATATCTCCCTTATTATTCATCTTCATGAAAAATATTACATAACAAAGGTTTCTTTAAAAATGATTTCCGATAAGTTTTATTCCTTGTAAAATTTTGATAGGTCTGATATTTAATGAGATAAATGAGTTTTAAAATTAAAATACAATGCCATCTAAGACGGTGTAATGAAATGAAAACAAATGACTACGTCTATAAGGGGCCTTGGACAACAACAAGAGAAAACTATGAAACATAGCCTGCAGAGAATGTTTCTGTGTTTGTATGAAGTAATATCGAAAGCTAAATTAACCGATTTGTATTATTTAACCATTGGAAAGTGTAGTTTCTCTAGATGGACATAATGCTATAATGTTATTACAGTAAATTCTGAGTGCTCTCTGGACCAAATGAACGCATTTTAATTATTTAAATAAAATTAAAATAAGTAACATATTAAACGATTTATCCTTGTATCAAACACAAATGTTCCCTGGATCAAACGTTCTATTTTAATTATGTAATTACTTTATATTTATTTCTAACAGGTGCAGCGGAGCGCACAGGTACGGGTAGTACTAAAATATAATGTTACCATACCTGGAATTCAAAAAACTGATTGTAATCTTCATGTAACATCTCGTTAATGACAGTATTATTTTCTTGTTTCCCGTTTTATTAATAGCACTCTCCCTTTTCTGTGATTTTCTGTTTTATTTACTTATCTGTTTATATATTTATTTATTTATTTATCTGTTTATTTATTTATTCATTATTAAAATTTACAAAAATCAAAACACAAACCACTACAGCATGTCGACAGCATATGAAAGTCTATAAAAAAAATTGAGCATCATGGTGCGCTGTGGTCAAAGGGGATATATAACAGGAGTATATACTAACTTCTAAAGGATCAAGAAGGCTTTTGAGATGAGTATATATTCGCGTTATGTAACATGTTTTTATTCTTATGAAAATGAGTATGTTCTAGTGGTTACGAGTATATAGTCACAAGAAGTTATCATACTCGTAAGTACAGACCTTGAGAAAGTACTTCAGTTTTATCCTTACTATCCATTGTATTTCACGTACTGAACATCTGTGCCAACTGTAAGAAATTCTAGGGTTTCTCCGTTCTTGTAGAGTTCGTCTTACAATAGTATATTATTTAGTCCCATGGCAGTATGATGTGATTCAGGATTTCGTAAATAAAAAGATGATTGTTAAATTTATACAGAATGCTACAATACCAGTAGGGGAGATGTGAATTTCAAGAGATAACCGAACGTAATTCCATCGACAAACACCACACATTGTAATCTAATTCGCAGAGTTCCAACCTGAGGCTTTGGTATGGAATGCTGGAATCAACGTACAGAGGAGGGATACCAACCCTCCCCTATTTCCCAGAATCTTCCTTATTAGGCTCTTAATTTTTTTACAGCTTTTCGGTTCCCGTAACCGTTCATTTATTTTTTAATATAAACTTCATATTATCGTTCCTGGTTTTTTATATCTCTAAGCGACCCCAAAGCTCAATTTTACAATTTTTTTTACCCAAAAGTCGCGTAATGATTCTCGCGAGGTTAGAGGAAATTTCACATTGGCAAATGTTTTTTCGCAACCGCAGCGTAACGATGTTGTCGCGAACTTTCTTCCCAGAATTAGTTTCACATTCCCCTGTAAAAACTCAGCTGATAGCAATATTAATAATAATAATAATAATAATAATAATAATAATAATAATAATAATAATAATAATAATATAATAATAACAACACTGGTCAACAATGATTTTGCTAAATGCACAATTTCTGCTGTTTCTTATGTAATATCATCCGCTGATTCCAAAAAAGAAATCAGAATTTTTCTACCACCCACCTTTTTTTTTGTAATTTTAGATAAATTGATTTATTTTTATTGCCATATACAGTCCTTAACATGTTAATGGAAAGAAAATACTTCAAATATTTCATTTTATTGTTTCAACAATTGACTTAAAACTTTAGATCACTATTGCCTGTGAAGTCAGATTTCATAAAAATGAATTTGATTCTTCATAAGATTGCAAGAGTTAGTAATATTGAGTTGGAACTTACATTCATGAAACAAGTTTCATAACCTGTGTTTTCTTTGTTCTAATTTTAAGTATGGTAAAGTAGCTTATAAAGTGAAACATACCTCGAAATACTGTGTAAATCACAATAGTAATATACGTTACAAGAGCGGTATATTGACGTTTTCATGTTCGAGGAATATGGAATAATAATAATAATAATAATAATAATTATTATTATTATTATTATTATTATACAATAATAAAAATAATAATAATAATAATAATAATAATAATAATAACAACACTGGTCAACAATGATTTTGCTAAATGCACAATTTCTGCTGTTTCTTATGTAATATCATCCGCTGATTCCAAAAAAGAAATCAGAATTTTTCTACCACCCACCTTTTTTTTTGTAATTTTAGATAAATTTATTTATTTTTATTGCCATATACAGTCCTTAACATGTTAATGGAAAGAAAATACTTCAAATATTTCATTTTATTGTTTCAACAATTGACTTAAAACTTTAGATCACTATTGCCTGTGAAGTCAGATTTCATAAAAATGAATTTGATTCTTCATAAGATTGCAAGAGTTAGTAATATTGAGTTGGAACTTACATTCATGAAACTAGTTTCATAACCTGTGTTTTCTTTGTTCTAATTTTAAGTATGGTAAAGTAGCTTATAAAGTGAAACATACCTCGAAATACTGTGTAAATCACAATAGTAATATACGTTACAAGAGCGGTATGTTGACGTTTTCATGTTCGAGGAAAAGATTGAAAAAGCGAAACGTAGTTGAGCTTTTTTAATTTCCGAGAACATGAAAACAAACATACCGCTCGTGTATCGTACATTATTTTGTGCGAAGATCGTTTATTACGTACCTGAAAGACGAATTTCTAATTAGTTGCAATGAAATCTCCATCTTGGTTTCTGTTTAATGGCGGCAACTTTAGAAAACAAAAATATCTATACTCCAGCAGGCCGTGATATACGTCTGTCTTTTTTTTTCCTCCAGTCTATAAATGCGAACTTAAAACAAACGGTAAGGTTATGTAATGATTTATTTTTCATTTTAATATTTTAACAATATTATTTATATAACATATTGCAGTAATAACATCGGCATCTGGAATCTCGTTGATTTTTTCACGGCTTCCTTAATGTTACTTGTATCAGGAATGCAATACGTTTCGTGGAATAGTAGACTTTACTTAATTTTTGCAAATATTTAAAAACAATAATTAACATTGCAATTTAGGTGAAATTGTAGTGGTAAGTTTCCAATTTATAATTATTACTATGTTAAACGTTTCTGAAAATAATATATTAAAAGCCTAAAGCAGTAAAATGAATGTCGCGCTTAAGCGGTAAGAAGAGGAAAATTGTTATGTGTGTCACGTTGGGAATACTGAATGTGGTATTTCACACTTACCGCGTATTGGTTCTGTGCGGAAAACAAGCAAATACGCACGATCTCGCACACACAATTTTTGTTACGTTTGTAGTTAATTAACTTTGAAAGCACACAGGTGAATTTTACTACACTAGTTAAAAGAGCTTACGAGTGTTCTTTTGATTGCAAAATATATGAGGACAGGAACTGCGTTCCTGACTAAAATCCGTTGTGTTCCATGTAATTCTGTTAGCCTAACTGGTTGGCTAAAAGGATCCCGTCATATGCTTTTCCAGTTCCAATAGTGTGGCGGGAATCTAAGGATCATTTAACAGAGTGTTATTTTCTAGGAACGACAGATCAGATGATACAGAGAACTTATCAGAGAGGTAATTCTGAACTATATCGTGATGGGGTGTCATGTATCTCTTAAAATAACTTCTTGGATTCTCAGGATTCTCCCCTACTTTTTTCTGTCCTCAAAACCTTCAGGTAGTGAGCGACGAACATGGGGAGCATTTTCATCAGGATTTTTCTGAAATGGAAAGGCGCTACCAGGAAAAATGGAGCCCAAATATTCTGTCAGACTACTGCAGGACACTCAAAAGAGATGTTTCTCAAGCGAAGTATAGCTTAAAATCTATTTCACACACATTTTAGGTAAATATGATTTTAGGTAAAATATTACAAGTATCAGTTTTAGAAAAGACTGAAGTACATTTCATATAATTACTCAAAAACCCTGGGTGATAGAAAAATTTTGAACACAGATCTGAAATCTGCACGAAAAATGCTATGAGAATCACCTTTTCTTTATCTTTTAACAAAAAAATATTTTTAATTTTGTTGACCAGTGTAATAATAATAATAATAATAATAATAATAATAATAATAATAATAATAATAATAATAATAATACACAACATTTAAAATATCGATAATGTAAATTGGAAGCAATTTCAATAATGACTCCTCTTGACAAAATTCTGCGTATGCCACTACATAACATACATACATACATACACACATACATAGGGCTATCCCATGAAATCGATCAGTAAAAAACCTCGCATTTTTATACCCTAATTTTTTCCCTACTTATACAAGGTGCTGAGGGGAGTGCATTTTGAAAAATATACTATCGAAAGTCAAACGGTTTTCGTATTACTGAGCGACAAATTTAGCATATTTTATCAAAACAAGCCTCTTTCAGCGCTCAGAACTCTGGAACCATTTACTGCAGAACATTGAACGAGAGCTTATTCTGAAGCTGACATTTGGTAGGTTATGTTAAGAAGTAATCCTTAGTTTTATTGCACACAGAGAGACAGATAATCTGATTTTACTTGTTTTTAGGCTTTTTGATCATTTGTAAAAATGTAAAAAAAATATTGAGAAAAAGCCTTCCATTATTAAGAGGGATTCGGCATTGTTAGCTTAGTGGTACGGCAATAAGTTTCGAGGGTATTAAATAGATTATTTGCACACGCCTAGACTTGAACGGCGCAGTACCGCTCGCACTGGCCGAGAGCTGAAGATAAGCGAGCGTTGGGCGTCATTTTACTCCTGTGTTTATGAAAACCTGTGATAGAGCTAGCACAGCCATGACTGCTAGACGACACATCACGTGTTTGTCTACTGGCCTTGCTTGTCTCGGCTAAGCTCCCGTCTCACAGCTGGTTAGTTCACGCGCGTACTATTTATTTTCTTTATTTGATATTTTCAATACTTTCTTATCAACATACTATCAATAAAAAATATGTTTATATTTGTACTTTCAATGCAGAATCTAAGTATATATTTTTAAAATATTTTTTCCTAAGCAAAGGCGTCTTAATGAGGAAACATCTAAATTTCTCCATTTCCATAAAAAGTAAGAAAATCTGTTTATATGTCAATATAAACTTTAATTTCTCAGCATCAAAATAAACCATGATTTTGATCATTGGGTAAAAGGGTTCCGGAGCTACAACAGTTTAAAGTTGTTAATTTTATGAAAATACGATACATTTAAATATTTTTAATTTAGACACTATGAAGTTCTGATGCCTCAAACTTTGCACAAAGCATTGTATCACAGTTCTCAATGTACATAAAAAGTTTCATTGTATTTAGAAATTGTTAGGTCAATTTTCTCCATATTTCGGTCGATTTGAGATGGAATAGCTCATACATACATACATACATACATACATACATACATACATACAGTACATACATACAGATAAGAAAGCTGGAAACATTAAACTGGACTATTCACTTCGCATGGGTCAAGGCACACGTTGGAACGAGCTGGCCGATCACTTGGCAAAGCAGGCAGCAAGTAACAAAGAGTTACCAGTGAGCTTCGACAGGATACCAGTCAGCGACATCATGCGGGAACTTCAAGAAGAAAGTGTGGTTAAGTGGGAAAGTGAGTGGCAAAACACGATAAATGGTGCAGTGACAAAATCGTTTTTCCCAGTGTAAAAGAGAGATTACGCGTTAACATTCCACTGAATGGAAAGGTCACAACTTTTCTAACTGGACATGGAAAAACCGGTGCTTACTTATACAGATTCAAGCTGAGGGACAACCTGTCGTGTGCGTGCGGAGCAGAGGAACAGACCGTCGACCACCTCCTTTTCGAGTGCCCGAAATTGGACAAAGAGAGACTAGCGTTCCAGCGGGAAATGTTAAGGAAAACTGGCAAGTGGGCTTTCACAAAGCTTAAAATAATGCAAGAACATGCGCATACATTCACAAACTATGTCAATGTTATAAATTTAGACGAGTAAACGTACGATAATTTAATCTAGGATAGATAAGAGTAGGCAATAGATATAATGAAAGATTCGAATTTTCACAACAGAATAAAAGACCTACATACGCCTGGAGAGTGACAGAAACGAGACATAATGTGTTATATTGTAAACATACAGGTAGCAAGGCATGTATTATTACCTTTATTGTGATGGGACATGCCGTTCAACTAATATTTAAAAAAAAATACATACATACATACATACATACATACATACATACATACATACATACATACATACATACATACATTGCACATCGATGTTGAGACGTCGACATGGTTGGCAAGTTGGTATAGCTCTCGCCTTCTATGCCCAAGGTTGCGGGTTCGATCCCGGGCCAGGTCGATGGCATTTAAGTGTGCTTAAATCCGACAGGCTCATGTCGGTAGATTTACTGGCATGTAAAAGAACTCCTGCGGGACAAAATTCCGGCACATCCGGCGACGCTGATATACAGCGTATTCCGAATCTCACCGGTCCGGTGGCATCAATGACGTCACGTTGCAGCGAAATAAGGAACAAAACTGGTGTAAGGATCGATGGCTGTCATGGCGACTGTATAAGTTGTTGTCTGTGCTACGCTAGCAAAATTTTGCGAAATTTCCGTACTGCCATTTCGTTCGAAGAAAAGAGATCATAACTTATTTCTTGAACCGGTAGTACTAACTGGTCCGTTGACATGTTCGCTCATAAGCCATTAACATATTGTTTTTACGTTGTGCTCATTACCAAAGCTCGGAACTTGGGGACTTGTGCCTTTGCACGTGGCTAAGCGACCGGACTTCCATGTCAACAACTCCCGCTTCCAGCACTGAGGTACAGTCAGGTCTGCTATAAAAGTAGTTTCTGGCTGTAACAACGTATTGATTGTATTATGGTAGGTTGAAACACGTAATTTTACAGCATTTGTATAATGAAAATAAACACGAGAAATATATAAAATTTACTGTTCTGCTCTATACATTTTATTACAGTGTATGACTACGTACATTCGAAGATTTTCGAACCCATAACTTCTTCGCCTGTTAGTTAAACATGATTTTAAACGAGAGAAACTTATTTCCACTTCACATGAAGTGACGGGAACAAACTTAAAATACTGAATGTTTTCACTGCTACTGTTTTCTGTTCGATTTTCAGCAGTTGCTAGCTGATCTCGTATCTGAGAAAGATAAGTATATCCCAAATTTTTCTCGAAAATAGTTTTCAATTTGTGTGTCACTACTAGGGCAGATCCCTCTACGACTTATTCCATGGCTGTGGACAAATTTTCCACCGATTTAAGGGACTGCAATGTCTTTCACCGTTTCCAACCTCTAGTTTATGTGTGGCACAACTTACAAAATACAAACTTTCCATTCGAAGAAAATAATGTATCTCCTCCGAAGTCCTCCATGAAATTCTGTACCTGAAATTTAAACAAATGTATTTTCAAACTTCTATAATACCCATTCGAATGACACGTTTTTCTGTAATTCTCTGAATGTCATTGGCTTAGTCATGACACAATTCCCTCGTCCGTCTTCTTGTCGTTCGATGTGACCACTTTCTTAGTGCACACGACTGTCCCTGAGCACTTGCAGCGTGAGCTTTGTGTACGTTGTACCTGTAACCTTACTCATGCACACGATACACAAGTCCCCAAGTTCCGAGCTTTACTCATTACAAACAATACAGCAGAACACACCGCCATGACACAACAGTGCACGATGTCATTCGTCTGCTAATTCCCGCCCTATACAAGAACCAATCAGATTCACTGATGGCGGCTGATGGAGACTGCCACCACCTCTGCAAGCTGATGGCAACGGTGCGACACCGGTGGAGCATCAATGACGTCATCGGTGGAATTCGGAACACCGTGATGCCATCGGATTGCTCACCGGTGAGATTCGGAATACGCTCATAACCTCTGCAGTTGCGAGCGTCGTTAAATAAAATATAATTAATTCGATGTTGAGGTATAGGGTGTTTGAACCAATATCTACAGATATTGGGAACACTCACAAGGACAGCCCCTCGTCTGCGGGAAGGAAGACCCCGCTGGAGCCAGCCAGACTGACTGAGGCGCTGACTCACCCACTACGCTCTCTTTTCTCTTCCCCAAGAAATCACAGTAGTAGCTCGGAACGACGGCGGGGGCGGGGATGGGGCAGCGTCATGTGTGTTATGGGGGCATTCACTTCGCGGCGCGCCTCCCGCTCTGGTTCGACTCTTACCTGGCGACTAGAGCGACGTCGTATTGTTGCCCGCCACCACCGGTTTTCCAGGAAATAAACCCCGAATAACTAACTGTTACCATAGCACAGAGTGAAGCATTACCTGCTTTCGCAGCTTATTAGATTTCTCCCCTTGTTCCTTCTTGCTTTCCAACCTCTGTTTACTACCCAGGTTCAGTTTGTCTTCATTACTTTCTTTGCTTAGTGCAGCTTCCATTTCCCCTTCTACTGTATTTTTCGTTATTTTCCCTTCCTTTCTTCTTTCCCATCCATTCTCTAACTTTCTTCTTTATCTTTTCAATGGTTTCCCTTTCCATCCTTGTCTCTTTCTAATTTATTTTTCTTCTTTCTTTCTGTCTTCCATTTCTTGCTTTTAGTTTTCAATTTTCTTCGCTTTCTTAATTTGTTCTCTTTTTTTTTCTTTCCTATTTTGTTTTTTTTTATTGCTCTCTATATTTTCTTTCTCTTCATAATCGTTTTTTGCTTTATTTTCATTTTTGTTCCTCTTTCTTTTAATCTCTCTTTCATTTGTCATTTATCTTATTTTTTTTATATATTATTTTAATGTACCGAAGTACATATGATATTTCCATGCAGATATTCTCCGTTCCATTACTCTTTCATCGTATGATGACGCAGAATATCTGCATGGAAATATCATATGTACTTCGGTACATTAAAATAATATATATGATATGCGTAAATCACTTAGTGATTTAAGACGGCGCTTATTCCGTTGGATCCCGGCCAACTAGTCACTCGTATCGAGTGCACCTCAGCACATGTGTGGACTTCGGTCCTGCGTTCATAGACATCTATGACGTAGTGCAGAGGGCGGCCACTAGAGGGAACCCAAGAGTTGGAGCTTAATTTGAGACGATTCTAACCGGCGTCGGAGTTGTATCCGGTGTGGCTTAGTGGAAAAAGCATCAGCACGTAGAGCTGAAAACCCGGGTTCAAATCCCGGCGCCGGGGAGAATTTTTCTCCGTTCCATTACTCTTTCACCGTAGCGTTATTTTTTTTAGCCTTGCATTACTTCCATTTTTGTTTCTTCCTGTGAATTTTTCATATTATTCTTTTCTCCTTATTTTAATTTATCCTTGATGTCTTTTCTTCCATTTCCGTTTCCCACCATATTTACCTATACCCTTTCTTTTTTCTCTTCTCTGAAGCACCTTTTCCTACTCCAGATGTTATCTGGTAGATGTGTGTGCATTATGGTCCTGCAATGTTCGAATACGAGAGAGGTAATGAAGACATTAAAAATTTCGTCTTATTTCATATGAAAAACTAGCCGCAATGTCTGTGCTATAATTCTGTGGTGTTCGGGTAAAGGGGGATAAGTCATTATTTTGTGCAGATGAAATTTTGTTCCCCAGATGAACAATCAAATTAAACTATACAAATGCGTGTACAAAATCAAAGAATACTAGCAGTTGATGTGCTTTATTTATATAGAAAATTATTTGGAATAAAGGTTCCAGGTTTAATTTTCATTTATCTCCAAACTCATTTTTATAACTTATCTCCCTTTACCCAAACACCACAGAATTTTTATTCTTACTTAGGTCTACTTACTTACAAATGGCTTTGAAGGAACCCGCAGGTTCATTGCCGCCCTCACATAAGCCCGCCATCGGTCCCTAATCCAGTCTCTATCACCATATATCATCTTCCTCGAATCTATTTTTAAAATTATCCTCCCATCTACGTATCAGCCTCCCCAAAGGACTTTTTCCCTCCGGCCTCCCAAATAACACTCTATATGCTTTTTCTGGATTCCCTCCTACGTGCTACATGCCCTGCCCATCTCAAGATTCTGGATTTAATGTTCCTAATTGTGTCATGTGAAGAATACAATGCGTGCAGTTCTGCGTTGTGTAACTTTCTCCGTTCTACTGTAACTTCATCCTTCTTAGCCCCAAATATTTTCCTAAGAACCTTATTCTCAAACACCCTTAACCTATGTTCCTCTCTCAAAGTGAGAGTCCAAGTTTCACAGCCATACAGAACAACCGGTAATATAACTGTTTTATAAATTCTAACTTTCAGATTTTTTGACAGCAGACCAGATGACAAAAGCTTCTCATCCGAACAATAATACGCATTTCCCATATTTATTCTGCGTATAATTTCCTCCCGAGTATGATTTATATTTGTTACTGTTGCTCCAATATATTTGAATTGTTTTAATTCTTAAGCGATTAAAACATGAGTGAACGATAGCGAATATTTTTATGACAAAGTGGAATAGACACGATAGACCTCCTTCTGGAGAGCTAACACCGGCGAATATCGGACTTCGCCGTACTCGACAAACTTGAACATAGCGCCTGTAATGCACGACGCTAGTGGGCACCATCAATCCCATGGATTTGGTGTACTTAATAAGCCATTTTCTGTCGCTTCAGCCCAAGTAGCAGTAATAAAAGTGACATACCGTAATTAATGTGGTAAAGAAAGCAAGTGTTTAACATTATCTATATATAATCTTCGGTAAATTCAATTTAGTTCTTACAGTCTTTGAACTCTACATCTGGCGTGGAAATAAATGCCATAGCCTTTCCCTGAATTAAAGTAACTCCACAGAATATTGAACTTTCATTACACCCATATATTGTATCAGTCTCATTAATAAACCGTGTATAGTTTTTATACGAGACTTAGGCCCGTAACACACTTGAAGAGATATGTGTTGCGAGAAAGAGGCGAAGAGCCTTCCTCCACACACTTGGCGAGTTCTCGCTATCACAGATCACACCTCGCTATGATCATCTATGCACTGCTTTCATGCAGAAAGCATTTTTCTGATTATAGTAATCACTCATTGCGGAAATTATTATAGGTTATGTATTAACGTATATTTTCGTACTTAAATATATAACCTGTAAATATATATTGTCGTACTTTACAAATTACGTACGAACGCTATGTTGAATCTGAGTATTCTGATGATGAGGAAATGGAGTTACATGAACATATTTTGTTAATGAAAAGAAAAATTAGACCTAAAATTAAAGCCAAAAATATCTGAAAATCGTATTGTATCTTATGAAAATAAGGGCGAGTTTTGGACACTGGTTTCGATTTGAATGATGGTACGCTTAGGCGTTATTTCAGGTTGAATGGATCTCAGTTTCTTGTCATTCATGATATGACAGAGGATTCTTTGCTATGTTCTGATTAAAATTATGTAAACTGTCAAGACATATAGCTACATTATTTCAAATGTTTAATTAATACTATTAAATCTCATCAAAATGAAATATAGCCCTATTTATTTTCAAATAATCTGATATTTGTCTCCATATTTCTTCTGTAAGTTTCGTTTTTTTATAGTTTTCATCCCGTGTATCATATAAATAAGCCTACGGGTGACATCGTACAAGTTCGATAAGTTTCTGACTGCAGTTATCAGCCGTCTTTCCTCATTTTCAAATAAAAACAATACAATTCATTGCCCCCTGTGATATCTTTTTCTACATTCAATCGTCATAAAGAGTATAAATATAAAAAATCTTTGATAAATGTGTCAAGAAAATTCGCTGAGCTACCGATTCCAGCGAGAAACTCGCGCGAGGTTTTTGCCTCGAACGACAAGCTCTTCCAGGGTGTGGACGTCCATGTGAATCTTTGAATTTTCTCGCAACACATTTCTCGCTAGCGAAAACTCTTCAAGTATGTTACGGGCCTTATGCAGAGTTGGGACCGAAAACGTTACTAATAAACCGTGCATAAGCAATGGATGTATAAACAGGCTGTAACTATACAATGGGAATTGCTTTGCAATAGTTATATACACGAGACCCCTTGTTTAAGCGTTGTATATAGAGAAAAAAATGGCCGCCCCTCTAACAGCTGTTCGTATCGACTGTCATTTTATGATGATGGTTGCCTTGGAACCACAGATGAACAAACAAGAGAGCACAGAATAATTAGAATAATATTGCTGTAGCTTGTACTCTTTGACCAAAATACAGTGTGGTAATCGATTAGAGCCAGTTGCACTATCGATACTTAACACGCCACACTAGAGCGCTCTACCGGATGCAATAGAGAACCTCAGATATTCTATTACCTTTCGTAACGAAGTAATGACGAAACTATGACGTAGCTGTGTAACAGTTGTACTGTTATACATGACGTATGTAGTGATTATTATTAAGGAATTTACACACAACTTATAAACGAGCTACTCATTGTATAAGACAGTTAAACGTCTGTATATAGAGTTTTTACTAGTAAGACCCTAAGAAGATTAGATTTCTAAACTAAACGTTCGAATGTGTTTGTCGACGCTTCGTAATTTTTTAAGTTGGTTGTTTAACGACGCTGTATCAACTTGGAGGCTATTTAGCGTCGTAACGTCGATAGGATTGGTGATGGCGAGATGGCGAAATGAGACCGCGAGTTCGCCATAGATTACCTGGCATTCGCCTTATGGTTGGGGAAAACCTCGGAAAAAACCAACCGGATAATCAGTCCAAGCGAGAATCGAACCCATGCACTAACACAACTCCTGATAGCAGGGATGCAACTTAAACGACTGAGCTACGCCGGTGACTTTCGACGCTTCGTATCACTTTATTTCATCAGATGGGAAACTTTCTTGAACATTTGAATAGGCCTAACCTTATACTTACTTACTTACTAGCTTTTAAAGCTCATTCACAATGAAAATTAAACATAACGTAAGCGTTAACTTAAAAATATAAACGTTACGGTAAAATCAAGAAGTCATACCATCATTCACGATGGGAACATAAACATAACAGCAAACATATTTAGTAACCATGCAAACATAACAACGACGCCATTTCCTCATATTCTGTCGTATACTTCAGCGCTCCACGATTGTGTTCTGTTTGCAAATCACGTAAGCATAAGCATGAAAGTTTGGAGTTTGCAAACTTTCATGTTAACGTCTTACGGTAATGTTTATGTCAATGCTTATGTGAATCATTGTGAATGATCCCATTTGGTAGCCTGGGCGCAAACTTCTGTGTTTATGTTACGGTTATGTTTAATTTTCATTGTGAATGGGCCTTTAAGGAATCCGGAGGTTCATTGCCGCCCTCCCATAAGCCCGTCATTGGTCCCTATTCTGAGCAAGATTAATCCATTCTCTATCATCATATCCCACTACCATCAAATCCATTTTAATATTATCTTCCCATCTACGTCTCGGCCTCCCTAAAGGTCTTTTTCCCTCCGGCCTCACAACTAACACTTTCCTGTGGTCGTGCCAGAGAATCAGTCCCATTCCGAGGCTTATTTGAAGGATTCGTAACAAACTGTGTTTTACGGTGATGGGTTGTTAACCCTTCGCCCACCCCCAAGCTGGAGGACCACCCCTCATCGGCCGTCCGTGACTGCTTATTCAATATATTCACAGCTGCTCTCCATACCCATGAAAAAAATGTTAGTGCAAACGCTCGTGATGCCCCACTTCGATTACTGTGATATTCTGCTTACTGACCTAAGCGTTACTTAGGCGCAGAGACTACAATGCGTTCATAATATGTGCGTCCGTTTCGTCTGCAATATTCGCCGGGCTGATCACGTAACACCATCCCTCGAAATGTTGTCCTGGCTCCGTCTAGAAGATCGTAGGAAAATCCACTGTCTTTCCCTTCTTTTTCACATATTGCATTTCTCCACTCCTGTCTATCTTGTGTCTCGTTTTCAACATTTATCCACCCATCATAACCTAGACACACGATCACAACACTCCTCAATATTATCCATTCCCTCCCACCGAACATCCTCATATTCATCTTCTTTCACTGTGGCTGTTCCTCGACTTTGGTGACCCACAATACATAGGCCTAACCTTATACTTCTCTTATTTAAATGACGATTTATTGAAGATTAAAATATGAAATATCATTGCCTACCTATGTCGTAAAATTAAGAAATGAAATAAAATGTGTTTGGGATTACAGAGAGAGTTGCTTGTGTGTAATTTAGAAAATGGAACTTCATCTCCCAATCTGGGTTCTTATTAAGCAATTTCAGCTCATCGTTTAGTCGCAGCAATTAAGGCTCGCAGAATTGACGCTACCGTCCTGGGATCTAATCCCTGCCACGTCACGCATACTCGTCCGTTGTTAACATGATGATGGTCTAGGATGTCTTAGATCAGTCATGGCAATTGATGCCCATAGGAGCAAGGCGCGCTTTAGAGCTCAGGAGAGCCTGAGAGCTTTACAGCGGAAAGGAAAGAGACAGACGAAAGAGGTAGTATATGCCGCTTAGGGAGCTATATTCAGGGATGGCCAGCACTGATTCAATAGATAAAGGGAAGAGAACTTATTAAAACTGTATCCATGGCAATTTTTAGATCTGTCTGAGAAGTTTCAGTGCATTATAAGAATAAAAGTTTTAATTTTAATGCTCAATTTTTACAAGTTTGATTTTTTTATTCAAAAGAAATATTTTCTCAACATTTTTAACAGAAAAGTGAAATTTTCAGATATAGGCCTATTTATTTAGTAGCCTTAAAGAATTTTTTCGTGAATCTAATAAACCGTAAATACGTATTACTGAAGATAGTGTATTGACAATTTTGAAAATATTGGGATGGAAATTGTTTGTAAGGAAATTAATTAACAAAGCAACTACTGTTACATCATAAGCAAAAGATAAGTGCCTATGTGTTGTAAAAATGTCAGCTCTATAGCTTCAGCATATTTCGAGAAAATAATTTAATATTCTTATGATAGGAATTGCTCACAAATATCACCTTAAAACCATAATGTGATAAGAGTTTTGTTATGGAATATTAGTTACACTTAAAACATATACAGCACCTAGGTAACTTTGCTTTGTACTGTAATATTGTTTTGATTGGTTTATTGTACCATCAATATCAATTCCAACTTATGTCATACTCAGTCTCTTTTTATTTTTGGGATATCACTTTCTTTATGAATAAAGAATGATGTGTTTCATCCATTTAGTACAGTATAGTTGTACTACTATGGAATTTATGTGAATATTCCTTTATTATGTTATTAACGTTTAAAACACAACTGCAACATGAAGAAATTGATATTAGTACTTTTGTTTTACAGACAATATAGATAATATCAAACAGAAAGAAGCCATATAAAAATAACGACATAAAATTTCCCGTTCCGTTTGAAGTTTGTGCACCACTGTTTTCTTAATCCAACAGGCTGCTTATTCATATACACAACCCTTCCTCTTTCCATACTTATCGCTTGATCCCCGCGCACGACGTCAAGGTCAGAAAAATGGGCTGGCTTTGATATCACTGTCTTAGATGAAGGCTGAGCGTCGTGTTGACCACACGGCAGGGGAGACCTGCCGTGCGAGATATCTTTTGAAGAAAATCAAGGATCGCAATAAACAATTGACTCATCGATGAATGTTTAAATCATTTCATTAGGCAAGTCTTTTGAATAATACTTCAAGAAAATAAGCATATAAAACGTGTAATAAGAAAGCACGTATCGCACGCATATCCCCATGAATCTCCCTAATTACTCTAAATTAATTAACAATTACATCTCTCACTCCTTTTCGTAATTGAGCCATCATATAGCCAAATGGCTGGTCTCAAAATTGAGACGATTCAACAAGGCTCAAGACAACATTCACCTCCTACATAATAGCCAAATTGGTTAGTCTCTTATATATGAGACAACTCATCCTGCCTAAGGTATTCCGTGGTTTTCCTCTGCCGTAAGACAAATGTCGGGATGAGCCCTACAAGAAATGGGCCACGGACCTATATGCCCTACCCCATATATATTCCCCTTTATTATAAACGACATATGCCCTAGTTCAGAACCTATAAATTGTCTATTAAATGTACGAGGTCACTCAATTAGTCACAATTTGAAAGGACAGGGACCTCTCAAATTGCAGATTTAGATTTCACGGCGCTTCTTCCGACGGCCTTCACATGCCTTGTCATCGAACAACAGATGACAGCGTCTCGCCATCCTAACGGCAAACACCAGCCATCTCCTCCTCGCCCCGTTCCGTGATCACTTGATCAAATCTCAGTCCCCCTCGCGTATGTGGTACCTAAGAGGTTACGTCCAATTTCGGCTTCCCCTTCAACATTTTCTAGAGCTCCTTCAGTGGAGCAGCGTAACCCGGAGTGAGACTAGTGGCCAATAGGCTTGGAGCTCACATATTTAGTTTTGTACAGCCCCCAACCCCTTGCAAGGACGCGTTTTGCGTACCTTTTAAATTTGTCCTCCCAATTCCCTTTCGATTTTTTTCGATTTTTTTTTTTTCGATTTTTCGCATGTATCGCCTTCGTAACAGTCATTTTTTGTACTTGGGGGGGGGGGAAATGTGTCCCGCAAGGCTATGTTTACAAGTTTCAATTCTACCCGGCATCGAATCGGGTTCTCTTTGCTCAGCTACGTTTAGACAGCTATTTCTGTAATAATGATGTCTTGAGCTAACAAACTAAATTCAATAGTCCGTACATATTCCTGCATTCGTTTGTTTGCCTAGGCGTTGTGTAATACTCTAAGTACCTACCCTGGAGTGGCCTCCGTTGTTCTTTTGTTCCACCAAAATAGCACGGTGCTTTAGTGTTTCGGGTAATAGCAGGTGGTTGCCGGCACGTAAAATTAGAACATTCGGAATCAATACGTGTTTGTTCATATCTACGTGTGCATATTTATAGGAATTCAGGTGTTACGAGCAAATTACCAGGCCCAAGCTATTTTAACACACTCACGGGTAAAACGAGATATCCCATTTGTTATGACATGAAATTTAGTGAATGGAAATAGAGTAACGGTTCGTGCCCTCAACAGTGGCTGAAGTACAAGCATAAACACCCTCACTGCCTACTATGCTAGTATGAACGCACACCAGCTAGGATTACCAGCTCTCACATCACATATAAAATTCAACACGTACTCTGTCACCTAATACTTTGCATAATGCAGGTCTTTTGTGCAGTGTAACCATAAAGACCTGAGTGTATCTTGACTGTTCTCTCAGGGAGTTCTACATAAGCGTATCCTCTACGAACCTAAAATTAGTATCTGTCTTTTAGTTAATTTACTTTCGTACTTACTTACTTACTGGCTTTTAAGAAACCCGTAGGTTCATTGCCGCCCTCACATAAGCCCGCCATCGGTCCCTATCCCGAGCAAGATTAATCCATTCTCTATCATCATATCCCACCTCCCTCAAATACATTTTAATATTATCTTCCCATCTACGTCTCGGAATCCCTAAAGGTCTTTTTCCCTCCGGCCTCCCAACTAACATTCTACATGCATTTCTGGATTCGCCCATACGTGCTACATGCCCTGCCCATCTCAAACGTCTGGATTTTATGTTCCTAATTATGTCAGGTGAAGAATACAATGCGTGCAGTTGTGTTGTGTAACTTTCTCTATTCATCTGTAACTTCATGCTCTTAGCCCCAGATATTTTTCCTAAGCACCTTATTCTCAAACACCCTTAATCTCTGTTCATCTCTCAAAGTGAGAGTCCAAGTTTCACAACCATAAAGAACAACCGGTAATATAACTGTTTTATAAATTCTAACTTTCAGATTTTTCGACAGAAGACTGGGTGATAAAAGTTTCTCAACCGAATAATAACACGCATTTCCCATATTTATTCTGGTTTAATTTCCTCCCGAGTATCATTTATGTTTGTTACTGTTGCTCCCATATATTTGAACTTCTCCACCTCTTCAAAAGATAAATTTCCAATTTTTATATTTCCATTTCGTACAATATTCTCGTCACGAGACATAATCATATACTTTGTCTTTTCGGGATTTACTTCCAAACCTATCTCTTTACTTGCTTCCAGTAAAATTCCTGTGTTTTCCCTAATCGTTTCTGGATTTTCTCCTAACTTATTTACGTCATCCGTATAGACAAGCAGCTGATGTAACCCGTTCAATTCCAAACCCTCTCTGTTATCCTGGCCTTTCCTAATGGCATACTCTAGAGCAAAGTTAAAAAGTCAAGGTAATAGTGCACTCTTTGCTTTAGCCCACAGTGAATTGGAAACGCATCTGACAGAAACTGACCTATACGAACTCTGCTGTACGTTTCACTGAGACACAATTTAATTAATCGAACTTTCGTAGAGTTTTAAATATGTTACAGATAACTGTGAGCGTGGCTCTGTCTATAACTCATTATTCTGAGCCTGTACAACTTCTGTGTTTATAAGATCAAGGAAAACAATTTTGGGAAACGATCGAAATTAGACATGACGGATAAGAACAGCATGAATTAATGGCGAATTACAAAAGAAATAATTTTAGATAAAATGCCGGTAGGAATACTGAACGAAATAATTTCGAAAACAAATAACATGAAATTCTTTGGAGAAAAAAAAACTCCATTAATGTTAAGAAACAGAACTATGTAGTATTAGTTAATAAAATTCATTTGCCTGGATTGTGATATTTCGCTTGATTAAGGTGAATGTTTAATAAATAATAAAGCAACATATCAGCAAATAACTGGAACTCAAAATCCAATATATAACAAAAGGTGACAAAAGAAATGCAATCAAAATTGTATGACTTATTATTAGTAGTTGTATTATTCTAGCGTTGAATATAAAAATGAATAAAACAGATATAACATCAAAATATTTCCGTTAGAAGACAAAACAGACATAAATGAACCAAACTGGTAATCACTAAACTGAAATGAACAGAAGTAAACATGAACAGAGTTACAGAATTTGCATCGGGAGAGAGACTTCGGTTATAAATACTAATTCATGCAAATGATGGAAATGATAAAGGCCGATAATGATGATGGCCGATTGTAATAATTATAATAATAATAATAATAATAATAATAATAATAATAATAATAATAATAATATTATAAAGGATGGTGATAATGGCTCATGGTGATAATGACGGACAATGATAATGATGAGGGAGGATGATAATGATAATGGCTGACGGCGATAATGGCGAACAATGACGGACGATGAAAATGATAATGACGACGATGTAATGATGACGAACTATGATAGTGATAATTATGGACGATGATAAAGATAATGACGAATATAATGGCGGACGATGTAATGATAATAACGAACGATGACAATGGTGAAAGATGTTGATAATGATAATAACGGACGTTGTAATGATAATGACGAAAGATGATAAAAATAAAGACGGACGATGGTAATGATAATGCCAAATCTTAATTTTTATAATAACTGTCTAGCTTTTATTAATCTGTTGATCTTTTAGTACTTTGATTTTTATTGTATTTGTAAATTCAATATTAATTGTAATTATAATTGTAATTGTATTCTTAATATTGTAGTTGTAATCCCCTGGTAGACGGGAAGAGAAGGCCTGATGGCCTTACCTCTACCAGGTTAAATAAATAAATGAATAAATAAATAAATAAATAAATAAAATATGATGACTAATTAGGGTAATACTGATAATGATGAATTATGATCATAATGGCTAATTATGACTACAATGACAGACTATGATATGATGACATATGTGATATTATATGATATGACATGACATGATATAGGCCTGATATGATATCATATAGATGACATGATAAATGATATGATATGATATATGATATGATATGATATGATATGATATGATATGATATGATATGATATGATATGATATGATATGATATGATATGATATGATATGATATGATATATGATATGATATGATATGATATCGTCGCTTGAATGCAAGAACTAGGTAACTAGATTTTTCATATTTTGTGACA